>NW_021703774.1:11308214-11459484 GCF_005190385.1 Monodon monoceros | reverse complement strand
CCCTTCCACCCTCCCTATCCCACCCCTCTAGGTGGTCACAAAGCATGGAGCTGCTCTCCCTGTGCTATGTGGCTCCTTCCCACTAGCTATCTATTTTACAGTTGGTAGTGCATATATGTCAATGAAACTCTCTCACTTCATCCCAGCTTACCCTTCCCCCTTCCTGTGTCCTCAAGTCCATTCTCTAGTAGGTCTGCATCTTTATTCCCGTCTTGCCCCTAGGTTTTTCATGACCTTTTTTTTTTTTAGATTCCATATATATGTGTTAGCATACAGTATTTGTTTTTCTCTTTCTGACTTACTTTACTCTGTATGACAGACTCTAGGTTCATCCACCTCACTACAAATAACTCAATTTCGTTTCTTTTTATGGCTGAGTAATATTCCATGGTATATATGTGCCACATCTTCTTTATGCATTCATCTGTTGATGGACACTTAGGTTGCTTCCATGTCCTGACTATTATAAATAGTGCTGCAATAAACATTGTGGTACATGACTTTTTGAATAATGGTTTTCTCCAGGAATATGCCCAGTAGTGGGATTTTTGGGTCACATGGTAGTTCTCTTTTTAGTTTTTTAAGGAACCTCCATACTGTTCTCCATAGTGGCTGTATCATTTACATTCCCACCAACAGTGCAAGAGGGTTCCCTTTTCTCCACACCCTCTCTAGCGTTTATTGTTTGTAGATTTTTTTGATGATGGCCATTCTGACCAGTGTGAGGTGATACTTCATTGTAGTTTTGATTTGCATTTCTCTAATGGTTAGTCATGTTGAGCATCCTTTCATGTGTTTGTTGGCAATCTGTATATATTCGCTGGAGAAATGTCTATTTAGGTCTTCTACCCATTTTTGGATTGGGTTGTTTGTTTTTTTGTTATTGAGCTGCTTGTATATTTTGGAGATTAATCCTTTGTCAGTTGCTTTGTTTGCAAATATTTTCTCCCATTCTGAGGGTTGTCTTTTCATCTTGTTTATGGTTCCCTTTGCTGTGCAAAAGCTTTTAAGTTTCATTAGGTCCCATTTGTTTATTTTTGTTTTTATTTCCATTTCTCTAGTAGGTGGGTCTGAAACACGTTTTCCTCTAAGAGTTTTATGGTGTCTGGCCTTACATTTAGGTCTCTAATCCATTTTTAGCTTAGTTTTGGTATGGTGTTAAGGAGTGTTCTCAGTTCATTCTTTTACATGTAGCTGTTCAGTTTTCCCAGTACCACTTATTGAAGAGGGTATCTTTTCTCCATTGTATATTCTTGGCTCTGTTATCAAACATAAGGTGACCATAGGTGCATGGGTTTATCTCTGGACTTCCTATCCTGTTCTATTGATCTTACTGTTTATGTGCCAGTACCATACTGTCTTGATTACTGTATCTTTGTAGCATAGTCTGAAGTCAGGGAGCCTGAGTCCTCCACTTCTGCTTTTCTTTTTCAAGCTTGCTTTCGTTATTCGGGGTCTTTTGTGTTTCCATACAATTTGTGAATTTTTTGTTCTAGTTCTGTGAAAAATGCCATTGGTAAATTGATAGGGATTGCATTGACTCTGTAGACTGCTTTGGGTAGCACAGTCATTTTCACAATGTTGATTCTTCCAATCCAAGATCATGTTATATCTCTCCAACTGTTTGTATCATCTTTAATTTCTTTCATCAATGTCTTATAGTTTTCTGCATACAGGTCTTTTGCCTCCTTAAGTAGGTTTAATCCTACATATTTTATTCTTTTTATTGCAACGGTAAATGGGAGTGTTTCCTTAATTTCACTTTCAGATTTTTCATCATTAGCATATAGGAATGCAAGAGATTTCTGTGCATTAATTTTGTATCCTGCTACTTTACCAACTCCATTGATTAGCTCTAGTAGTTTTCTAGTAACATCTTTAGGATTCTCTATATATAGCATCATGTCATCTGCAAACAATGACAGCTTTAATTCTTCTTTTCCGATTTGGATTCCTTTTATTTTTTTTTCTACTCTGATTGCTGTGGCTAAAACTTCCAAAACTGTGTTGAATAATAGAGTTTAGAGTGGGCAATCTTGTTTCCTTCCTTATCGTAGTGGAAATGGTTTCAGTGTTTCACCATTGAGAATGACGTTGGCTGTGGGTTTGTCATATATGGCCTTTGTTATGTTGAGGTAAGTTCCCACTATGCCTACTTTCTGGAGAGTTTTTATCATAAATGGTGTTGAATTTTGTCAAAAGCTTTTTCTGCATCTATTGAGATTATCATATGTTTTCTTCTCCTTCAGTTTGTTAATATGGTGTATCATATTGATTGATTTGCATATATTGAAGAATCCTTGCATTCCTGGGATAAATCCAACTTGATCATGGTGTATGATCCTTTTAATGTGCTGTTGGATTCTGTTTACCAGTATTTGTTGCAGAGTTTTGCATCTATGTTCCTCAGTGATATTGGCCTGTAGTTGTCTTTTTCTGTGACATCTTTGTCTGGTTTTGGTATCAGGGCGATGGTGGCCCCGTAGAATGAGTTTGGGAGTGTTCCTCCCTCTGCTATATTTTGGAAAGATTTGAGAAAGATAGGTGTTAGCTCTTCTCTAAAAGTTTGATAGAATTCGCCTGTGAAGCCATCTGGTCCTGCATTTTTGTTTGTTGGAAGATTTTAATCACAGTTTCAATTTCAGTGCTTGTGATCAGTCTGTTCATATTTTCTATTTCTTCCTGGTCCAGTCTTGTAAAGTTGTAGTTTTCTAAGAATTTGTCCATTTCTTCCAGATTGTCCATATTATTGGCATATAGTTGCTTGTAGTAATATCTCATGACCCTTTGTATATCTGCCGTGTCAGTTGTCACTTCTCCTTTTTAATTTCTAATTCTGTTGATTTGAGTCTTCTCCCTTTTTTCTTCATGAGTCTGGCTAATGTTTTATCAATTTTGTTTATCTTCTCAAAGAACCAGCGTTTAGTGTTATTGATCTGTGCTACTGTTTCCTTCATTTCTTTTTCATTTATTTCTGATTTGATTTTTAAGATTTCTTTCCTTCTGCCAACTTTGGGGGTTTTTTTGTTCTTCTTTCTCTAATTGCTTTAGGTGTAAGGTTAGGTTGATTATTTGAGACTTTTCTTGTTTCCTGAGGTAGGATTGTATTGCTATAAACTTCCCTCTTAAAACTGCTTTTGCTGCATCCCATAGTTTTGGGTTACCATGTTTTCATTGTCATCTGTTTCTATGTATTTTTTGATTTCCTCTTTGATTTCTTCAGTGATCTCTTGGTTATTTAGTAGTGTATTGTTTAGCCTCCATCTGTTTGTATTTTTTACAGTTTTTTTTTCCTGTAATTGATATCTAGTCTCAGAGCATTGTCATCGGAAAAGTTACTTGATACAATTTCAATTTTCTTAACTTTACCAAGGCTTGATTTGTGACCCAAGTTATGATCTATCCTGAAGAATGTTCCAGGAGCACTTGAGAAGAAAGTTTATTCTGTTGTTTTTGGATGGAATGTCCTATAAATATCAATTAAGACCATCTTGTATAATGTGTCATTTAAAGCTTGTATTTCTTTATTTATTTTCATTTTGGATGATGTGTCCATTGGTGAATGTGGGGTGTTAAAGTCCCCTAGTATTATTGTGTTAACTGTCGATTTCCCCTTTTATGGCTGTTAGCATTTGCCTTATGTATTGAGGTGCTCCTATGTTGGGTGCATAAATATTTACCATTGTTATATCTTCTTCTTGGATTGATCCCTTGATCATTATGAAATGTCCTTCTTTGTCTCTTGTAATAGCCTTTATTTTAAAGTCTATTTTGTCTGATATGAGAATTGCTACTCCAGCTTTCTTTTGATTTCCATTTGCACAGAATATCTTTTTCCATCCCCTCACTTTCAGTCTGTATGTGTTCCTAGGTCTAAAGTGGGTCTCCTCTAGACAGCATATATATGGGTCTTGTTTCTGTATCCATTCAGCCAGTCTATGTCTTTTGGTTTGAGCATTTAATCCATTTACATTTAAGGTAATTATCAATATGTATGTTCCTATTACCATTTTCTTAATTGTTTTGGGTTTGTGTTTGTAGGTCTTTTCCTTCTCTTATGTCTCCTGCCTAGAGAAGTTCCTTTAGCATTTGTTGTAAAGCTTGCTTAGTGGTGCTGTATTCTCTTAGCTTTTGCTTATCTGCAAAGCTTTTAATTTCTCTGTCAAATCTGAATGAGATCCTTGCTAGGTAGAGTAATCTTAGTTGTAGGTTTTTCCCTATCATCACTTTAAATATGTCCTGCCACTCCCTTCTGGCTTGCAGAGTTTCTGCTGAAAGATCAGTTGTTTAGCTTATGGGGATTCCCTTGTATGTTATTTGTTGCTTTTCCCTTGCTGCTTTCAATATTTTTTCTTTGAATTTAATTTTTGTTAGTTTGATTAATATGTATCTTGGTGTTTTTCTCCTTGCATTTATCCTGTGCTTCCTGGACTTGACTGACTCTTTCCTTTCCCATATTAGGGAAGTTTCAACTATAATCTCTTCAGATATTTTCTCAGTCCCTTTCTTTGTCTCTTCTTCTTCTGAGATCCCTATAATTCGAATTTCAGTGTGTTTTATGTTGTCCCAGAAGTCTCTGAGACTGTCCTCAATTCTTTTCATTCTTTTATCTTTATTCTGCTCTGTGGTAGTTACTTCCACTATTTTATCTTGCATGTCACTTACCCGTTCTTCTGCCTCAGGCTCTTGATTCCTTCTAGAGTATTTTTAATTTCATTTATTGTGTTGTTCATCATTTGTTTGCTCTTTAGTTCTTCTAGGTCCTTGTTAAACGTTTCTTGTATTTTCTCCATTCTATTTCCAAGGTTTTGGATCATCTTTACTATCATTACTCTGAATTCTGTTTCAGGTAGACTGCCTATTTCCTCTTCATTTGTTTGGTCTGGTGGATTTTTACTTTGCTCCTTTATCTGCTGTGTATTTCTCTGTGTTCTCATTTTGCTTAACTTACTGTGTTTGGAGTCTCCTTTTTGTAGGCTGCATGTTTGTAGTTCCCATTATTTTTGGTGTCTGCCTCCAGTGGGTAAGGTTTGTTTAGTGGGTTGTGTAGGCTTCCTGCTGGAGGGGCTGGTGCCTGTGTTCTGGTGGATGAGGCTGAATCTTGTCTCTCTGGTGGGCAGGACCACATCTGGTGGAGTGTTTTGGGGTGTCTGTGACCTTATTATAATTTTAGGCAGCCTCTCTGCTAATGGGTGGGGTTGTGTTCCTGTCTTGCTAGTTGTTTGTCATGGGGTGTCCAGCACTGGAGCTTGCTGGTCGTTGAGTGGAGCTGGGTCTTAGCATTGAGATGGAGACCTCTGGGAGAACTCTCGCTGACTGATATTATGTGGGGCCAGGAAGTCTCTTGTGGTCCAAGGTCCTGAACTCAGCCCTCCCACCTGACATCTGGCTGGAGCACCAGGACCCTGTCAGCCACACAGCTTTTGGGAAGTCTGAGGTCTTCTGCTAGCGTTCAGTAGATGTTCTGTAGGAGTTGTTCCACATGTAGATGTACTTTTGATGTATTTGTGGGGAGGAAGGTGATCTCCACGTCTTACTCCTCCGCCATCTTGAAGGTCCTCTGGCAAGTTTATCCTTGCTTGCTAGATAGCAGTTCAGACACATTGAGAAGCACAGATCTTCCATTTGTAGTTAGAATGGCATGCACAATAAGAATGAATTTTAGTTTAAAAAATCAAACTATAGTTTATGACCTAGTATATCTAGGTAAAATAGAAGATTCAGTTTTAAAATAGGAACAGAATCAGTTTCCCTCTAATGAAGAAAGTATTCCTCATCATCTTTTTGTATTTAGAAGCATTCTGGAAGGATAACTTCAAGCATGTTTTTTAATTTCAGAGACTTCCTTCATTGGAATACTATTTAAATTATTTGAGGAGATGACTATTTTTCTTTTCCAACCACTAAAGTATTACAAAAAAATCTAGAACTTCAAGAGTTTCCACTGCCAATTTAAACTTGAATGTTAGCAATATTACTTCTTAGACACTAAGATAACATTACTTCTAAGACTTCATAGCTAGTACACCTTCTTCATCCTTTTGTAGTTATAAAATGTGAATTTCTCACAATGAAAATTTAAATGCTGTTATTGTGGTTGAATCTACCAAAGTAGTATATATGGCCATTCATTATTCAACATTTTTTAGTGCCTACTATATATCAGGCACTCTTCTAGTAAATACAACTATAGCATACATGGAACCTGTAGTCTACTGGGGAGTGAACAGACAATAAATATAGATATAAAAGAAAATGTTAAGTAACTGAAGTATATAGTATGTTATAAAGTGTTACATGCGATGGGTGAAAAGAAATAATAGAATAGTTTAAGGGAGAATCAGGAATTTTCTCCTCTCTTAATAAGAGCAAGAGAATTGGACCAACATCAGACTGCTGAATTTTTTATTTACTTAGGAATAAAATGCTACTGAAAAATATTCTATCCATCATACGGTCTTTCAGGTACTGAGGCCATAGAGAAATGCTTTGATGTGCCAGAACTAAGGGAATGCTATTCACTTGTGTCTTTCCCAAGGAATCAAAAAGAAGATAGCATTTATCCCAACAAAAAGTGGGAAAACAGATGTTGAACATTTCATATGTTTAAATTGTAGAGCCAAGACATAGTGGGGTCATCAGTTGAAAATGTATTGAGCATTATATGCCTGACAGAGTAAAACAATGTAAATAAAACTGGATAAAGGGAGAGAGTTAAAGGGGAAAGTAAATAATATTATTGACCTTTCTTTAGATTATGTAGGAGTCAAATGATTACTTTAAAAACTAACCAATAGTGAAAGATTAAGTTAGAAAAGCAGGAGATTAGGGTAATTATAAAAAAGCCTTACAAAAAGACAGAAAACTAGTAGAAAGAAAAACAAAACTTCCAAAATAACAAATAAAAGTCTTTGAAGATTGGAAAAAATTTTAAAGTTCTGTTACCTCTTACTTAACAAATTGTTTCATACTTAATATGATCAAGAAATGTTTGTTGACGTGTGGAAGGAAGGAAGATGTTAGAATGGATTACAAAAGAAAAGAAGAAATTTTAATATTACACAATAGATAAATTTCTGTAGATGCCTAGGAGAGACTGCTGAACAGCACATAAAAAAAAAAAGCTTGCCCTCATGTAAAACTCACTCTGACTGTTCTAATATGGATACAAAAGAGAAACAAGTAAAAAACATAATTTTTCTTGAGATTTCTTGCCATTTCAAACTATATTCTCCATATGTGGTTCTATTAATAGTGTTGATAAGGCAGTCATTTTTTGTTGAATCATGAGTTGCTCAGTTAGGGTAATTCATATAAGTTTTTGGTAGATATTTTTGGGGGCAAGGAACAAGTATACACTCTTATTGCCTTAAAAACATTAGGATTCTTGCTACATTTGCATTTTATCAATAACTCTTAAGAATTAATGCCACCTATCAGCAGCTCTGTTATTAATGCTTGGATGTTTTAATCTCAGTCTCTCTCTCTCTGTCGACTTTATTTGACCTGCTCATCATTTTCTGTCAGGCTACATCACAGGTCACAAGAAACTCTGCTTAGGTTAAGTGTCCACTAGTGGTCCAATCAGACCAGGGATTATGTGGGTTTGTATTACTGTGGCATCACTAATGTCTAAATCTTCAAGGTATTTTTTTATGCAACAAAAAATTGGGACTAAGACCTAAATACTTATTAGACAACAGTTCTTTCAAGTGTAAAAAGTATAGAGAAAAAAATCAATTAATAATACAATATGATAAAAATTTAAACAGTTCTTAGGAATTAAAATGCAAATGTAGAAAGAATCCTAAGGATGTTTTTCATGTTTGAACTTACATAATAGAAAGGTCAATAAAATATTAGCATAATTCTTAGAGAAAGCAAGCTGCTTTAGATAGCTTAGTATAGTTGGAAAAGGTTGGAAGGATCTTTCCAAATGCACTGATTAGTAAAATTAAAATTGAAATGTTCTACACCACATAGATAATAAGCTTAAGGGTAAAGTTGTTCCTAATTGAAAAACTTACCCTTAAGAGAAATGTAACACCAAATTCAGGAGAACAAAAACAATACAAAATCCTTAAGCTTTTCAGAAACCTATGAAGAAAACTTAATATGCTTTAAAATGAAGCCAGAGGAAAAAATCTTAACCATAGGTACCACTGGGCTCATATTCCTCTATTTTCAAAATGTGATCAAAACAGCGTATATGTTTAGAGTGAGTGACCTATAAACTAATGTATTTCAAAATACTTTTTTGGCTGGTTTCTTTGTTTATGTTGTTGCTCCCAAAGGATCGTTAAGCATACAGGCCATCTGATTTTGCTATGCCATTTATTTCTAATGGTTTTATATATATATATATATATATATATATATATATATATATATATATCACCCAAAGTGTTCAAATGAAGTAAGGATGGTAGAAAAGTGATCATGGATCTTTATTAGATCAAAAAAAAAACAGTGAGAAAATAATGACAAAACATAGAGATGATCGAATAAATATAACTTAGATACTCCATTTTTGAAAGATTCTATATACATTTGTATTCCTTATAAATAAGAGCCTTTAAATTTGAAACCTATACACATCAGTAGCTGGAAATCACTTCTTAATATTGTGTAAGTTTCTAAAAATCAAGGACAGGAAAAACATTTCACGATGCACAAGTCCCCCTAGCACACAGCATGCAAAAATAACTATTATTCAAAATTCTTAATTCTTTTTAATTTGGAAGTTTCTTAGTGTTTAAATAGATAAATGTGCTAACATGTTGCTACAAATTAATGCTAATACTACCTTGGATGAAAATTCATCATAATTCATAAAAGCTGTTCTTTCAAAACAGTAAATATTATAGCCTCTGATAATTATTCTCAGGTACTAGAATGCAGAAAAAATACCATCAATGTTATGAACAGAGGCATTTAACACATTAAAAGTTTGAGAGAATACACTTTAATGCTTTACTTTTAATTTCTTTTTATTTGTTCTGTGTCCAATTGTGTTCATATTCCTTTTGAAGTTTATAATATGCATCGGGTTCTTCTGGATTCTTTAAGAAACTTGTAAGAGCTTCCATGAGGTGCCACAGTCTTAGAAGAAAGATAAAAATTAATTTTAAAAAATTTACAGCATAAAAATTTAAGTAGTGTATTCTTCAGGTCTAGGGAACACAAGTGATAGAACCAAAGCAGCTTTTATTTTACTGGCAAAATTCCTTATTTGTTTAAAATTTAATATATGTTATTTTATGCAGTCTTTCAAAAATAGATCAGAAACTGGCTCCTCAAAGGAGAACATGAAACTTCTGAACTGTTAACAAAACTGTGATCATAAAATTCAAGGTTCTGCGTGTTTTTTTGCTTAAGAATCTATAATTATTTATGAGCTATTGGACATATACCTATTCAACAAGAATATTCACTTTTGAATAGGCTAAGTAAATGCTTGTTTCTTTGTATTCACAACATGAATAATATTTACAGTGAATTATTTTAATGTAAATAATGTAAGATAAAAATGCCAATATCTCCAGGATGAATTGTATTCTTTATTACAATTAAATTTTCTATTGAAGTATAGCTAATTTACAATGCTGTGTTAATTTCAAGTGTACAGCAAAGTGATTCAGTTATACACATATATATTCTTTCTCAGATTCTTTTCCATTATAGATTCTTACAAGATATTGAGTAGAGTTCCCTGTGCTATACAGTAGGTCCTTGTTGTTACCTATTTTATATAATAGTAGTGTGTATATGTTAATCCCAAATTCATCCTAATGTATCTCTCCCTCCCTGCTATCCCCGTTGGTAACCATAAGTTTGTTTTCTATATATACTCACGGATAATTAAATTTTAAATTTGAATAAAATAAGTCAAAAAGGAAAGGCTGTTAAATTCTGAGAAAATATTTCATACATTTGTGTATTTAACAAATTATTCTTACTTGGAGCATACTACAGAGTTAATTGTCTTTTTTGTGAAAGAAGAAATAAGCATTAAAAAGAAAATGCCTTTATGCACTATAAATAGCTGTCATACAAATATGAATTTTCACCTGTCCTCTTTATTAAAAATATTGTTTGGGGTATAATATGCAGGATTTAAAATATGAATAACTAAAAACAAATTATAAAATTGTAAGTTTTATTTTAATTCACAGCGTAAAATGTCTTTTGGAATGTTCTAATGTTAAATAAATCCATGTCACCATGGCCAGAATACACTAGATTGAAAGTTGTAGCACATAAAAAGCTACACAGATAGAGATAGATTTAAAGTGTGATATCATATAATCCAATATATTTAAGTATAAAAATGAATGTTTTAACTTGACTTGTATTTATTAAAGTCTGAGAGTAATATTTTTCTTAATAGAATAACTTATAACCTGCTCACAAAGAGTTAAGGTTCAATGAAATTATGGTACAAATTCTGGAATTCAGACACTGGCAGAAAAGTTATTTCCCATTTTTAAAAAAATCTATGACTTAACGTGCATATTTACAATTTCACACAAATGGTATGACATTATCTCTCCTTCCCATTGGTACAATTATATGTGTGCCACCATTCCCAAGATACAAGTCAATACACATCATAAATAGTGGACTGTCAGATGGATAGATAGACCCAGATTGATTTATTAGGATGGATTTGGTTATAGTAAGTTAAAGTTAACAATGTTTAAGTTAAACAAGGATTGTTATTAGAGAACAAATGGTTATAGTTACCTTTTATCATTAAGACACTGTATTTTTTAAACTTATTGTTCTGTAGAAATATTCAGGTTTTACTTTTGTAATTTATATTTTTACTTTTATTCTCATGAGCCTTTCCAGTATCTTCTATCAGAATCTTAGCTTTAAGAACTGCCCAGTTGGGTAAAAAAGCCTGAAATTACAGATTTGTTAAAACAACGTTTTTCATGATATGTTTATCAGGCGTTGAACATACAGAATATAATTGCAACCTTTAGCAGCATAGGTTCTGGCATTTTGGCAGTAGCTGAAAATAATTCTGAAAACATTCCAACTTCATGGACAGTGATTGCATAGACATTTGATCGCCAGCCTTGATTTGGGACTCCCACCTCTGGCAAGGTCACTAATACCCCTGACATGGACAGAAGGAACCTGGTTAGAAATTCTAGCAAAATATAAAGTCAGAGAATGCCGCCTCAAAGCTAAGTCTATGACACCTTCAAGTAACTAACAGAAATAGATGGGGGAGTTTTTAAAGAAGGTCTTTCTCTCTCCAACTGTGCAATTAGACTTTCTGCACTTGAATGGTGACCTCAGTATTTACTAGTTGGTATTTAGATGTAATTTAGTTCACAGGTGACTTGTTACATATGTCATGTAGCAGCTCTCACTTACTGCTGTTATGCTATACTCGAGTTTGTTTGTTTTCTACTTCTCCAACTAGAATATACAAGTCCTAGATGCTATGATTTTTACATCCTGTTCACTGCTGTAGCCTCAATTAATAAAATATTGCCTGGCACATATTAGGTTCTTGTATATGTCACTCAGATAAACAAGTACATGCATGAATGAAGTAATGCTTAACACAAGCATTTTTTGCTTAGTTTTGTTTTGCATTCTCCATCAGGTCACAGGATTTATTAACATTTTGAGAAGGAAAGTGGCACAAAGTGATGGCCTGGGATAGGAGTATGTCCCTTAAAGTGGTGACCTTTGCCAAACTGAACACTCTGGCAGGGCTGTAAACACAAATGAAATTTCCTTTTTTTAGCTAACAGAATAGTGCTGTGTAGCCTGAGGCATCCTTGGGTACAGTATTCTAAGTAAGAGGAAAATAACTTTGAATTATGAGGGGGTTTATGTAATAGAATGGATATGAGACATATCATGGTGTTTACTCAACAATACTAAGTAAGATAATTGAGGTAAGAGGATAGTGGTGAGAGAATTATGAGACAGATTCTAAAAGAAAAGTGATATGTCTCTAATGTAAATACAAAGGTGGGAGTATAAGAAATTAGCAGGGAGTGAGGCAGTAAGTTGGCTAAAGGTTTTGAGTTCCATCTGACTAGCAAATGCTTATTTTGAAGGGAGGGTGAAGAAAATAAATATTTATGGTGGGAATTAATGTTCATTAGGAAAAAGTAAGGCAATTTTACATGATTATTATAACATAATGGATCATCCAACACATTTTAATTTAATAAAATAAATTTTTCTTTGGAATTAATGTGTATCATGTAGTGTATCATGTAGAAATTAAGAAAATGTTGATCTTTTCTACTGAATAAAATGTAAATCATTAAATCTTATTTAGATTTCTTCTCACTAAAAAGTAGCCTCATTTTTTTTCCTATTAATCTTTAGAATTCTTGGCATTATAATATTAATGTCTTACAGCTCATAAAAGTAAAACTAATATTCTCATCACAAAATACAGTATTTTACTAAAGAATGGATTAAATTACTTTCGTCATTCCTCTTAAATTTTGTACTTCAACAACATTCTCTGTAAAGATATTTAATATCTTTCAATATATTACATATTTAAACTCTTCAAATATAAGTACCTTCATTACATTAACCATTATTTACTTATATAAATTTTTTAATAATTAAATCCCTTAATAAACTAGGAATTTGGGATTATCAGATAAAAATTACTATATATAAAATAGATAAACAACAAGGTCCTACTGTATAGCACAAGAAACTATATTCAATATCCCATAATAAACCATAATGGAAAAGAATCTGAAAAAGAATATATATATATATATATAGGGCTTCCCTGGTGGCACAGTGGTTGAGAGTCCGCCTGCCGTTGCAGGGGACACGGGTTCGTGCCCTGGTCTGGGGGGATCCCACATGCCGCGGAGCGGCTGGGCCCGTGAGCCATGTCCGCGGAGCCTGTGCTCCTGTGCTCCGCAACGGGAGAGGCCACAACAGTGAGAGGCCCGCGTACCGCAAAAAAAAAAAAAAAGTATATATATATATGTATAACTGAATCACTTTGCTATACACCAGAAACTAGCCCAACATTGCAAATCAACAAACTTCAGTGAAAAATTTTAAAAATTAAATCCTTTAAAGCTCCTAAATCATCTGTCCTTTACTCTTGCTCCTCTAATTAAAGCATGAACAAGAAAAATGATGAGAGTGTGAGAGAGAGTTTCAACTTGATTCTCCAAGATGACTTAAATACTGTTTTCTCAAGTTTTATTGAGAATTACACAGAAATGTGTCTGGCTCCAATTATAGAACATGTAATGATTGATTTTGCTAAAAATCAGTTATAATTGTGCACTAATTCCACAGTATCCATGCATATGGAAAAAGACAAATTTTTTTCAGAAAACCAACACATGGTTATTTTTAAAAGACCAAATCATCAATTTATAGACCAAATTGTCTCCATTATACATTATTATTATTTTATTAAAAGATGGTTCATCATATTTATTATAATCAGAAGCTTTTTAATGTGTTCTATAAGCAGTATAACTGTCAAAAATGACAAGAAGAAATAAGCTAGACACTCAAATCTCATAAATGGATTTTGCAGGAAAACGTCTGCACTCTCCAATTTATGTACATATATTTTTTCATTGTTCCATGGAAATTTATAAAAAATTAATTATGTCCTAAGGCAAAAAAATCTTCAGTAAAGGAGAAAGTCTAAAGATCTTAATAAGCATATTGAAATGAAGCAAGATACGGAGAGCAAAATAACAATAACCACACAGAAAACAAAAATTCATCCATGTGAAAATTTTAATAAATATTTTTCTAAAGAACTCAGACCAAAGAGTAATCACATCTAAAATAATAAATTCATATTTGTTAAATATTTGTAATGAATGAGATTATCCCTAACCCCTAATTTGAAGATGTAGATTAATATTATATATATAGCCATATATACACATATGAGAATATATATTATATATATATTTATAAATATATATATATTGCTGGTGAAACATTAAATGATATAACCAGTTTAGAAAACAGGCAGTTTCCTAAAAATTATGTATATCATATAACTCAGCCATTCTATTCTGAGGTATTTATTCTACAGAAGTGAAAGTGAGTAGCTATACAAATACTTATACATAAAAGGTCCCAAGCAGCTTTATTTGTAATAGTCAAAAACTGGAAACAACCCAACTATCACTGGGGAGTGGATAATCAAATTGTGGTATATGTATAGCATTAATT
The DNA here is from genome assembly GCF_005190385.1 of Monodon monoceros. Taxonomy (NCBI): domain Eukaryota; kingdom Metazoa; phylum Chordata; class Mammalia; order Artiodactyla; family Monodontidae; genus Monodon; species Monodon monoceros. The sequence continues at coordinate 11,445,264 of NW_021703774.1, read as the reverse complement.
ACTATTGAACAATAAAAACATTGAACTATTGATGCATACAATAACATGAATGAATCTCAAAATGTACTTAGAAAAAGAAGTCAGACAAAAGGTAGTGCTTTCTATACATGCAACATACATACCCTACATACATACATACAGTACATACAAAATTCTACAAAAAATACAAACTAATTTATAGTGAAAATGCAGTTTAACATGCCTGAGACTGTAGTGGCTAAGTGGGAGAGCAAAAGGCACTAGAAAATTTTTGGAGATGATAGATAAGTTCTTTATCTTGACTTGGTGATTTTTCTGGTTTACACATATTTCACAACTTACCAAATGATACATTCTAAATATGTACAGATTTTATATGCCAAATATATAGCAATAAAGCAGTTTTTTAAAGTGGTATATATTTGTAAGAAGATACAAATATAGACTTAGTGTAATTTTATGCATAAATGACACTTTTGGACACCAATATTGAATAGTCCATTCTAGTTTGTAATAATTAGTGGTGTTATATGTACATAATTAAGTATAGAATATGATGCTGAAGTAGATATCTTTGTTGTGACTTTTGGTTCATTTTTTGCTGCACACTACATCTCTCACATGAGAGTTAGGCACCAATTAAAAAATTCAACTTCAATATATTTAGGTACTTATTTTAATAGTGTGGCAGTTTTAAAACAGATCACCATTTTTTTACACTCTTTCCTTCAAGAGGTGGAGTCGACATACCCTACTCTTTGGTCTGAGTGGGCTTGTATATATATTTAACCATTAGTTTATGATGAAGTGATGTTGAGCGACTTCTGAGTTTGGGTCATGAAAGGTGAGTCAGCCTCTGCATAATTCACAGAAATGCTTGAACTTGAAGCCCTGTGCCACCATATATGAAATTCATCCACCCTGATTCTGCCACGCTGTGAGGAAGTCAAGCTGCGTAGAAAACAGTCACTCTTGCTATATCCTGTCTGATTTCCTGATCCACAAAACCAGTGGGCATAATAAAATGTTGTTTCAAGCCTGAGTTGTCAGGTAGTTTGTATTCAGAAACAGTAACTGGGTTCTAATATAATTGCCGTTTTAATACCAGTATTTTTAATGGATTCTATTTTCAAGACCACAGTCTTAAAAAAATTAGTCAAGATTTAGATTTAAATATAGGCAGAAACCTTTGGATTCCCAGATGTTTGCAACTCTCTACACATGTGGATAAGCCTGAATTAGAAATGGTAGGAATTATTTTCGTTAAGTCTGGCAGCAGTTATGCTATGTGAGAACAGCTGCTGGCTTTAAAAGTAAGAGTTGCACATATTTAATAGCAAAGCTAATATTGGCGTATTAAAAATGCATCATTGCATTGTTTATTCTGTCAAATGACAGGTGCAAACATATATCTTTATTTAAAATTCACAAATTAAAAAGGATATCGAATATGCTGTTTTGAACTGTTTTAGACAAATGTGCTGCTCCTTCATGCACAACAGATAAAATAAAAACAGAGACTTCACAGATGTATATAGGGCAAAATTCAATTTCCAAAAATATTTTTATTTTTACCTTCCTGTAGTCAAGAATGTCCTTAGTGACATTTATTTACAGAAAAAACTGAAACAAAGAACAGCCTTGATAGGCTATGCTGCTGATTCTCTCCATCAGTTATGGTGGCATGCTGGTGGCTTAGTTATAGATTGATTACATTACAAAACTGAATACATTTGAGTAGCATCTGCCATACACTTTTATCAATAATTGTACAGGACATGGGTAAGTCAGACAGTTCTTGAAACTAACAGAAACATAGCTCATAACGAACACCTTTAATTCAGTAGAGACCAAAATATGGAATTGCCTTCAGCTTCTGTTTACACAGCCACCAGAGAGCATCTTCCTCTTTCTGTGCTATCATATTTCATTTCTACTGAGGCTTGATTACTTATTTTATTCACCAGAATGGCCCCAAATATTTTTGCCTCTTTATCAGAATTCAAATTCAATTTCAACAGATAAGACTTTGAAAACACTGGAAACGACTGAAAATAATTTGAAAACCATTTCGTTTTAAATTTCAAACTTATCTTAAACATTAATAGTAACATTTACATGGATCTTCTCAAAGAAACAATTTTGAAGAGGAAGAATTAGTGCCCTTTTAAACAAAAGTTAAAATAAGTTATCTTATTGTACATAGAAACATTGCTCATGGTATCAGTGTTCCAGTTTACATTTCTATGTGGTAAACCTTGAAAACATTAATATAGTGATCAAATGACTGTGATCTTTGAAATTTTCTTTGCTTTACTTTGATCTCAATAAAAATGTCTAACAAAGATCAACAAGCTAAATCACATCAAACATGACACATGGCTCAGCCTTTTAGGAAGAGAATTAGGATTAGTATAGTAGTATTAACGTTGACAGTGGGCATGGCCTCAGCACCAATGCTGTATCTGTAACAATCTCATCAATATCATTGGGTCAACATGGCAGTTATCTTACCCAGAGCTTTATACCCTATTAAGTGATATATAATCTGCAATGCTGTTATATGTCTAGGGAAGCTCACAAAGTCATTTTTAAGATTTATGAAATAATGATATTAGGTTTTTGGGGGGAAGGGCTACCTCTTGACTATATTGATGATATGATGCTTTATTTTTCTTTTCAGTCAAAATCACAAAAAGAATTTCTAAAAGGATTTTTTTCTTACTTCCACTTTGCAGAGAGAAATACAAACAGAGAAGCCAAACAACACCCTTCAAACTGAGGTTTATTTGATGTTTCAAACCCAGGAACACCTTTAGAATTATACCTATAATAGTGGCCTTGTATTTAATATTATGTTACTTTTCCTTTCTTTCTTATCTGTTTTTAAGTAGGTTTACAGACTAACATTCAAAGCCAATTAAACAGGAAGATGAAAATTTATAGAGGTATAGAGAGAAGGAAAGGAAGGCTTTGTTGATAGCAGTTGTAGAGGGAATAGATTGAAACTAGTCAAACAGGACTAAAGGAGAGAGAGACAATCAACCAATAGTTGAAGGAAAAGACAGTAATCTTGAGAAAATACTAGTACCACTGTAACAGCTCAAATTTTTACTAGAAATTGTTTAAAATGAATTTAATATTGGCATGTTAAGAGTTTTAAGACAGGAAAAAGTTTTTTTTTAAAAATTGTTTTTGATATTATAGTATAATCTCAAATCTTCAGAGGGAGAGGGCTCTCCTCCTTTCTCCTCCTGCTGTTTGCCTTCAGGCTATTTCGCTGCTCATTAGCACCTTCACCAGAGAGTGGGCAAGAGGAAAAAAAGAGCTGAAACATGAGTCAGTCAATTACAGTTCTCATTAGGGGCTCTGGCAAAAAATGTACAGGTGGGCAGAGTCTGAAACTAACAACCAAAGAGAGATATGTGTATTATCCAGGGTATTCTCTTGTCCAAATCACTCTGCTCCCTGAATATCAGAGATAATTGCATGTTGACTATATTATAATACGTTTCCATAGCAATTACTGACATGTTTGCAGAAGGAAAACAAAGCCAAAGGGTGAAGTAATTATCTAGGTCAGTGGTTCTCAAATTTGAGCTTGCATTGGAATCACCTGCAGAGCTTTATATAAAAAGGCAGATTGTCAGACTCCACCTATAGAGTTTCTGATGGAATAGGAGGGGGTTGGTGCCCAAGAGTATGATATTCTAGCAAGTTCTCAAGTGCTGCTGCTCTGCTACTGCTGCTGGTCCATGCAGATCGTATTCCAAAGATCGTTGTTCTAGATAATTCAGAAAATATTACACAGTTGCTGACAAGGAACATAGTTGACTGATTTAAAATTTTCTTTCTTGTAGGGCTTATGAATCCTTATATGATTTCTTACAAGAATTCTGGCACCCTTTTGGACTTATCCTAGCTTGATATGCAAAAAACAGAACATTGAGTTGCTATCCAACATCTACAATAATGTCTTAAAATATAACAGTAGAAACAGATGTGACATTTAGATATTTGCTTTCAGGTTTATTTTTATTTCATTAAGATATATTGTTTATCAATTCAAACTGTTAATTTACCAATTAAGTCTCTTGAAGCTACATTTTTCTTTTTCTTTGTTTTAAGTTATCAAAGTAGCATATAATCTTTGAAAAATAAATGTATAGAAGTCTAAAGGAAAAAATGTAAAAATCTTCACTTTCTGCTTCCACTTAACCCATAATCTAACTCTGGAGACATGCTGATATATACAGCTACCCAAATAGAAACATACACACTTGCAAATATAATAGCAAATATCAATATTATTTTATGTGACTATTATGTATATTAGATATGACCATTATATATTCTTCTGGATGCTGCTTTGTTTTTTGACTGACAATCTATTGTGGATATAGCAGAAACTGTTCATTGCTCCCTTTAGTCATTCTTTTTAAAATGCAGCTGTAAGATTTTAGATTTTCTTATGGCCACCTAGATTACAATTTATTTTTCCCATCCTGTTTTCCAATTTGTTGTGGCCATGTGACAAACTGAATAATTGTAATGTGTCACAATGAAACTGGGCAGGACTGGGTACAAGTCTTTTCCATGTCCTGCATTTGTTGTTTGCAGGAAATAGGCTCCATTCAGCCTCCTAGACCTTCCCTGAGCTCCAAAGGGCAGATTCAAATACTTGGTAGTCAGGGAAGGGAGAGAATGCAGAAACAAAGGAGAAGCAGTCAAGAAACAATGGTTCAGTGATGAAACAGGGTCCTGGTTCCTCCTCAAGAAACATACATAACAATATCTTTTTGGGGGGCCTCTCACTGTTGTGGCTTCTCCTGTTGTGGAGCACAGGCTCCGGACATGCAGGCTCAGTGGCCATGGCTCACGGGCCCAGCCGCTCTGCGGCATGTGGGATCTTCCCAGACTGGGGCACAAACCTATATCCCCTGCATTGGCAGGCGGACTCTCAACCACTGCACCACCAGGGAAGCCCCATAACAATATCTTTGAGTTCTTCTGCAGAAACTAAGGCCCCCACCCAGATAGAGGGTGGTACTTCAGCCTGAGCACAAGATTCCTGGATTACTGCCCTGTTACCTCACCATAAACCAATCAGAAGAAAGTCACAAGTCCTGCAACACTCACCCAAAAGGTTGCCTTTAAAAACTTCTTACCCAAACCATCAGACAGTCTGAGGTTTTTGAGTATGAGCCACCTGTTTTCCTTGTTTGGCTCTGCAATAAACGTTTCTCTGCTCCAAACTCTGGCATTTCAGTTTGTTTTGCCTCACTGTCAGTTGGGCACACAAACTTGCACTGGGTAAAAATTTTGGTGAGCCAGCTAGGAGTCCATGTGCATGGCAGGTCAACCCTGGCAGGGGGCAGCCCCTTCCCTGGGTCCCAGCAGCTGCCTGAGCTCATTTCACTCCAGGAAACTCAGAGGGACTCTCCCTGATAGGTGCTGGCCACCCTGGCATGAAGCTGTTTGGAGCTGAGAAACATCCTGAGCTACAGTCCACACTCAACATTGCTTAGGGGTGAGTCACTCCAGCTTGCACAGGATGGTAAAATTCTACCCGCTGCATCAGGGCTCACTTCCCTTCAGGGAGCAAGCCTCTCTGGGCCCATTATCTTTCAAGAAATGGACCAATCTGTTTGGAGGTCCCTGTATAGGAGTGGAAGTGGAATTTTGCAGCTACACCTCATCTGATCTCTTGTTTGTGGGACCACATTTGTTGTTTGAATGTATGTGTGTATTAGTACTTGCATTGGCTGGTTGAGAGGTCTCTGGTCTCTGAGCTCTGACAACACCAGGGTATTCTATTCTATTGCATTGGCATGACCTATGGTGTAGCATTGGTTGGGAATTTCCCTTTCAGTGTTGGGGAAACTGCGACCCTGAGAGACCACACAGCATTGCATTGGTTTGCTGTTTTGCTGTGAATAACTAAGTATGGGTGATCAGAGCTCTGTTCCAACTTATAGTCCCCTAAGGAGTATATTTTGCAAAACTGGGAGATCTTCAACTATGCTCCCATACATGAAAGAAAATGATATTTTTATTGTAACACTGTTTGGTCTCAAGACTCCTTGAAATCTGGAGAACAATGGCCCCTGATGACTCTGCTATTGTAGCAAAGTGAGACTTTTGTAATTGGTTTGGCTTTTATCTCGGGTGTGTATATGAATGTCTTAGTACATGAGTCCAAATCCCATTCTCTCTTTCTGGTTTTGACTTTTGTTTAGGGTTCCTGGTAACTTCAATGCTTATTCAAGTTCATCTGGAAATGAGGCCTCTGAATGTGAGTGAGTGATATGTATTTTGTCTATTACTGCTATTGATTATAACTGAATTGGCAATTTAGCAGCTGAAAAAAATCCATTAAAATGGCCAAGATGAGACTCTTTTGACATTTTAAAACTGTTTCTTCCATATGCAGTTAGAGGAATTTAACTTTCTAGAGAGAATTGGTATTTCTCTTCCTGTGGCTTTGAGATTTAAATTATCTACCTGGGAACTTAGTCTAATCATCTGTGATCCCTGAGAGTGAAAAAAAAATTTTATAGGCCTTTGTTATTATTTGGTATGTTAAATTACATGGGAAGCATTGTCAAATGAGTGATAATCTTTTTCAGGTTATACTGTATGGGTAAATGTTATTAATACAGATATTCTAGAAATTATATGGAATTCCTAAAAATCTGGTATAATCCTGATAAAATGTTAACAGTCCTAGCATATGATAAATGGCCAATGAATATATATTAAGTTATTATATATGTAATTTTCATAAACCAACTGTTACCTAGGAAATGTTGATTTCTTTTCTGTAAACACTATACTTCCTAGGATATCTTATAACTTCTTAAAAATTTTATATATTAGTAGTATTGCACTATTTAATATATTCAATATTTGCTAACAGGAATTATAATTTTGCTGTCTCAAATTCTATGGCTTTATTACCGTATTGAATAATTTTTATGCCTACTTTGTGCATTTTTAGATCCCACGATTTTTTAAACTTTCTTTAGATTGCCTTTTTTAAATGAACTCTAGCTTTATGCCAGTGTTCTTGAGAGAATTTCTCCTTAAAAGGAATTAAAATTATTTTTAATAGTTTTAAATGAAAGTATAATAAATGATAACTGAACAATCAGAATAATAACCTCCTACAAGACATGAGTGGATAATTGCAAAACAGCATGTGGTAATTTTAAAATATTAGGTTGAACCAAATGAAATCAACTGTTTTTGACCTACAGAAATGGAAATTTTATGTACTTAATCATTTTATTTTTCATAGAACTTTAGGTCTAAATATTGTTTCTATTAGTTTATTTCTTTCATTAATATTTCATATATTTCTTGACTTTATTACTGTGGTAACTATTTTTAATTTGTTGGGAGAGTTATTTTATATATACTTCTCTGAAAAAATATATAATAAAATAATTATCTTAAAAGTTTTTCCTGAGTAGTATATTAATAGATATATAGCTTGAATATAGCAATAGATTGGCCTATTTTATAATCTATTTTTAGAAATTTTAGTAAAAATTTAAATATATATAAACAAATTTTTTCAAAATCCAATCATAACATTTTCCTCAATTCATATTTTCTTTACACTATTCACATATTTTGGGTTGGCCAAAAAGTGTCTTTGGTTTGTAAGTAAAAATAAATGACACATTTTTTATTTTCACCAAGAACTTTATTGAACAACGTATTCACCCTTTTGTTCCACTACCTTCTGCCATTTTTCAGGCAACTTCATAATTCCATCTTCTCAAAACTTTTTATCTTTTTGAGCAAAGAACTCTTCCAGGTGCCTTTTATAGTCCTCCAGGGAATTGAAATTTTTTCCATTAAGAGAATTATGTAAAGACCGAAATAAATGGAAATCTGAAGGTGCACTGTCTGGTGAATACAGTGGATGAATCAGAACTTCCCAGCCAAGCTGTAACAGTTTTTGCCTGGTCGTCAAAGAAACATGCGGTCTTGCATCGTCCTGATGGAAGATTACGCATTTTCTGTTGACTAATTCTGGACACTTTTTGTTGAGTGCTGCTTTCAGTTGGTCTAATTGGGAGCAGTACTTGTTGGAATTAATCCTTTGGTTTTCCAGAAGGAGCTCATAATAGAGGACTCCCTTCCAATCCCACCATATATACAACATCACCTTCTTTGGATGAAGACCAGCCTTTGGTGTGTCAGTGGTGGTTCATTTTGCTTGGCTCATGATCTCTTCCATTCCACATTATTGTACAGTATTCACTTTTCATCGCCCGTCACAATTTGTTTTAAAAACAGAACATTTTCATTACATTTAAGTAGAGAATCACATACAGAAATATGGTCAAGGATTTTTCACTTATGTGGAACCCAAACATCAAAGCGATTAACATAACCAAGCTGATGCAAATGAATTTCAACACTTGATTTGGATATTTTGATATCCAAATTTGGATATATTTGGATATATCTCCCACGTGGTGTAACGTTGATTATTCTCAATTAATGCCTCAATTTGATCTCTATCAACTTGACCTGGTCTACCCGACCGTGGAGTATCATCCAGGGAGAAATCTCCAGCATGAAACTTCGCAAACCACTTTTGACACATTTGATCAGTCACAGCACCTTCTCCACACACTGCACAAATCTCTTTTTGCGTTTCAATTGAGTTTTTACCTTTTACCTTTTTTGAAATAATAAAGCATAATATGCAGAAATTTTTGCTTTTTTCTTCCATCTTCAATATTAAAATGGCTACACAAAATTTCACCAATTTTGATGTCTTTTTTTTAAATGCACACTGATATGACAGCTGTCACATATAATCTAACAAAATTGTTTCTAATGAAGTTAAAGACAACTAAGTGCTACTAGAGTCATCTTATGGGAAAAACTGAACAAACTTTTTAGCCAACTCAATACATTCCTCATCTGTGATTTTTTTAAACTTTGTCTAGGACATCTTCAATTATTTTATGTGCAGGTCTCACAATTATTATAAATTGAAAATATTCTAATGTGTTCTTTATTTATACACACCCACTAGATGCCAGCAATCAGGTTTAATTAGAAATTAGACAAACTTGAATTTACATCTTGGCCTTGTCATTGACTCTCTGTGATTAACATTGTACAAGTAAACCCACAAGCATGAATTTCTTTATCTGTAAAATGAGGTCCTAACTTACAGAGTTGTTGAAAAATTAAATTTTCCAGTTGTTTAACCTGTAAAGTTTCAGCCATTAAGCCTTCTAGAAATAATAGTGTTTCAAATGTATACCATTTGGGGTTCATGATTTTATTAATATACATTGTTCCTCTGAGCTTTCTCAAAAGTGTAAAGGACTTTATACAGAATGTAATATTTTAATTTAACAAACAATATGACAATATATTCATTTTGTAAAAATTCTAATATACTCACTAATTCTAAGAATTTTCACAAACAATTGATGTCATTTTGTTGTATATCTTCCAGGTTATTTTCTGTACATTACATATTCAATACAGAATTTCTTTCAATGTTTATTTGCTTTTTTTAAACTAAATGGTATTAAGTTCAATCTAATGTTCTGCAACTCTTTTCATTTAATATACAATTGAGTCTAGAACAACGTAGGGGTTAGTGGTGCCAAACCCCCAACAAAAATCCCCAAATAACTTTATAGTAGGCATTCCTTATGCACTGTTCCCTGGCATCCTAGGAGTCAACCAACTGGGTTATGTAGCACTCTAATATTTATTGAAAAAAATCTGCATATAAGTGGACCCATGCAGTTCAAAATCCATCTATGTCTAGTAATATGAAGCTACCTCTATTTTCTAACTGCAGCATAGACTGAAGCATAGTTTATGCTATATGACTTCAATTTATGGACATTTAGGTTGATTTCAGGTTGGTCATTAGAAAATATACTGCAATGAGCATCTTTATAAAAATATCAAGCAAGTATGCAAGGTTTCTCTAGTGTAGATCTCACTAACAGAATTTCTAAGCCAAAGTATATGTATTCTTCTTAATTTTATAACCATCACAAAACTGGCCTCCAAAATATCTATAAAAATATATAAAGCCATTATCTAATTGTAAGGTTTTCTCTTTTCCCACATACATATCAATAGAAAATATTTAACTTCTAATTTTGAGAATTTGATGGGTAAAAATAATGCTCTTTCACAGTTGTTTTAATTTGATTTCCCTAATAATTAATAGACTCAATTATTTTTTTATTCTTAATATTCATTTATATTTATGCTTCTATGAAATACCTGATTTAAATCTTTGCTTATTTTTCTTTTGAGAATAATCATATTGTCATTATATTCTGGATATCACTTGGCTATTATAATATTGCAAATATTTTCTCCTTGAGGGTCAATAGTCTTTAAAATTTGTTTGTGGTCATTTTTTCCGATGAGGAGGTATACAATTTTTATTTATTCAGATTTATTATATTTCCCTTTATGGCTTTAGTTTTTCACGTGTTCTTGAAAGATTCCTATCTTGGCCAAGGGCATATATTTTGTCTTCCATATTTTCCTTTTTTTTAAATAAAATATTTATGATCTTTAATACATCAGGAATTATGTTTGGAAGTGTGAGGTACAGACTTAATGGATATGCTTTTCTAAACATTTCCCAGAATCATTTATTGAACATCTTTTCTGATTTGAAATGTGACCTTTATATCATAATAAGTTCTCATATCTGCATGAGCCTATGAGGAAGTTTTTCTTTTTATCCTCAGGTCCTTGCTTTTTTTAGAGACCAGGTATAAATTTTAAGGTTCATGAAATTCCATATAATTTTACATAAAGCTTTGTTAGTTCAAATGTGCATTTCTCTCCAGTGAGTAACCTTAACTTTAATTAGATCCTTAAATAATTACACACACCCACACACACACACACACACATGCAATACAACATGTTAAAAGACATTGCATTAAATGAAGGAACAAGTAGGTGAAACTTTCCACTAAAATCGTTGCTGTAGAATCATGTTGATTCTACTAAGTAGGCAGAAATCAAAATGCATTAGAAATGATGTTGAAAGTTATTGTTTGCTGGGTAGGTAGTAAAGTGTTGTTTCATCATATGTAAAGAAAGTCTTTTTAATGAGTACACTTAAACTTTCCTTGAAAGTTTTATAGTTTGCCCTATAGCAATCTAGATTCAAGGTTTTATTTCTTTTGAATCACTGATCTAGTGATTCTAGTACCACAGGGGCAAGTAGATTTTCTGCTTGAGCTCTCGAGACCTGAGGAAAATCTGAATTAATCAAAAATTGGCATGTACTCTCTGCTAAATTTTCAAAGGAGTTTCTTCTATACAGAGTGTTTGATAGTATTGAAAACAGCATCTGTTACAGTTTTTGCTTTGTTTGCTGTTTTGTTGAGATTGGATTGTTGGTTCATTGTCACTATGTTGAGACATTGTTTTCTTAATTGAAAGGCCAACAGCTGGCTCTTTTTGTTACACTCTTTTCCCTCCATACTGTTAAACATTCCTTGGTTTAAAATGCAGAAGTGCAATTATAAATACCTAAAAATTCTCTCTCACATATATGTAACAGAAGGTTCTGATGCAAAACAGGAAAAATAAGATGTTAAAATTTCAAGAACACCTATGTTTTAAGCACAGATGCTATTTGTTTAAAATTTCTCAATAAATGAGCATTCTTTCAAATTAAAATATTATATATCATATAAAATACTTTAACTTGCAATACTCATTAACTTTGTACCTTTTGTGATATACATGTGTTTATCCCTGAAGGAACTGTACTATGTCATTGCAAGTTGTCAGAAATTCAGAAATTGTCTATGAGGAGGAGGGGCAGAAAAAAAACTACACTTTGGACTTAACTGTTGGTTTTGCATGATACTTAAATTATCAAATTAAACAAAATAGGCTCATGAAAAAGGTTCAATGGGGAAAGAGGAAACAATGGGGCTTTTGGCAGCCCTGTGGATACAAAGTACAATACGGAAAATTTGAGAGGCCTCAAACATACAGCTGTTCTTTTCTATAAGGTATTTGCTGAGTTTCAAGGCTTTACAAGAATTTATGGAGCGAGGTCAATAGCTTCTAGAACACAGAGTGAAAACTCCCCCTGTATTGTGGTGGTTAGAAAAGAAAATACCTGCTAGAGGGAGTGGGCCTGCCCCAAACCCTCTGCTGTTTTGCTGTTCAAGGCATTTGCCAAATTTTGAGGCTGAAGAGGGAGGTGGTTGGAGAACGAGATCTGGGAACCTGTAAAGGGCAAAGCTGAACCTCCCTCTGTCTTTCAGTGCTATTGACATGGAGATGTGCCCAGCACTCACTAAGAAATCGGAGGCCACACCTAGGTGCAACCCAACTTTCACAAAATGTAAATGAGCCCCAGGCCAGCCCAATGCCTGACTACACTGAGGTGAATGGACCACATCCTGTCTGCCTAACAGAGTAAAGAGGGGACACCAAGGAAACATAGCCTTCTCAGAGCCTCTGTGTTTCCTTCATCAGGATGTCCAGTATATCATAAAAGTGTGCAAAGCAGGTAACAAGTCAACAATATACAGCCAGCAATGAAGAGAAAAAGAAAACAGAAATAGACACATTACACAAAATTCAGTTTATATTATTAAACTGCATGATATATTTGTACTTTTCCTCTTTTGATTTTTCAGTCTTTGAATATATCATACATGAATAGGGCACATAGGAATTATAATCTCATCTATAGGACATTTACTATGTACTTATTACCTAAATCCTGAATAGCTTCATATTTATTACTTTCAATTCATAATGACAAACTCAAGCGTTGTTAAGGTTAATAATTTGGAATTATTAATAATAATATGGAATATAAGACAAATAATAACTTGGAATATAAGACAGAAAAAATGAAATAGACAAATTTACAGCTATACAATTCTTTTAATTGGCTAAATGTATAGTTGCTTTCCTTTTTCAAATACAAAATTTGTGCAGGACTTTCAGTGGATACAAAAACATCCCTTTTTAAAACTGAGAGCTTCTTTTAAGGAGAAGAAATTTAATCTATGATTATCATGAATTAAGGGTGGTTTAATGCCATTGATAAGCTGCTACTGTTGACCTCCCAAAATGAAATATGATTGAGTGGAATCAGAAAGATAATAATTAACTGAACTCAGAGAGGTCCTTTTAAATATTATATAAGTTAATCTTAATTGGAGCATTCCACAAGCCCCTTAAGCAGCTCATTTTTCATAGAGAGAAATTATAGAGAAATTGTAGCGAAATTATATTCAGGGCAGCTGTCATGAAAAAAGGTGATTTTTGTAATTCTCTGCTCTTTGTTGTTAGCAAGGTGTTAAGTTTGGAATATAACATGGATTTAATTTTTCAAATTAAAATTTAAGAGAATTTTAACTTATTTGCTTAAGTTATTTTATATATATATAAATATATATATAAATAAATAAATATATATATTTATATATAAATGTCAATTAACATATATTGAGCATCTAAAGTATTCATAATATGAATTTCAACACTGGGCAAAAGAGTTAACAAAATATAACCCCAGTGTATTTTGGGTGCTAAAACCTTTATTTCCAGAGATATCATATGGATGTAAATTTCTTTTTATAATAAGAAAAATATTAAGTTCTTCCATCAATGGTCATCAGCTTTTTGTGTCTCAGCTTATTCTCTCTAATAACTTAAATGCAACAGTCTTTTGACCCAAATGTAACAATTGAGCCCATATTCCACCACAATGCTTATAAAATCCAATTCTCTGCTTATAATACAATTGTACAGTATTGTTGAACATAGTTGAAGTAAAACTTAAAACCGTGTTGACTGTTTTCACATTAATTTATTACTGTGACACTCAAATGTATTTTAATGCTTCCTGGAAATCATATCATAATTTCCTCTTCTGTTTAAACTTTCACTATTATAGACAACTATTTTACATTTTCTCTTCTTTCCTCAAATAGCCAACAATTTCTCTGCCATCCTCACTTTTAACTTAATATTTCTCCTCATTGATAGACTGTTTTCACTTAGCTCCTCCATTGAATCTGCTCTTTACAATACTATCAATAACTTTAATATGAGTAAAATAAATGGCCAGTTCACAGCTTTCATCTTATTTGATGAAAGGTATCAGAGCTATTTATGTTATGCGGTGGCAAAAATGTAGTAAACCACTTGCCTATAATAAGTATATAGCTCTAGATCAGAGGTTGGCAAACTTTTCTGTAAAGGACTAGATGTGTGTCAGGTTTTGTGGGCCATATGGTCTCTGTTACAACTACTCAGCTCTGCCATCATAGCAAGAAACTGGCCATAAATGATATGTAAACAAATAGGTGTGTCTGTATTCTAATAAAATGTTATTTACCAATACAGGTGACCTGCTGAATGCAGAGGCTGACAAAGAGAATTTAAGAGCATAGGCTTGTAACTATTGGCTACATTAAACAAGGTACTGCAAAGAAATAAATTAGCTCTGAAAAGAGTCAGCCAGTATGAAAGCGGAAATTCAGAGACTTACAGGCTGGAGAGACAACTTCTTAAACTTAAATAGTCAAAAATCCAATTAAGAAATGCTTTTAGCCACAAAGAGGTATCATATCTCAGCCTCCTATTTAGGATAAAATAAATGGTGTAGCTGCCACACCCATGTTTAAAAACTGTGACTGGATTAAGATGGTACCGAGAAAATCTTTTCAGTAAAACAATTGTCTAAGGGAAAAGAAAAGAAGGGAGACCCAATATGTTCAAGTCACACACGATTTAGTTATTTAATTATGTCTCCAAAGAACAGGGGTTATGGTTTTCAGCACATGCAAGTGACGGAAATCAAAAATAACTAATACACCTATCAAGTTTCTGAGACAGTTGCACTGATGAATAAAGAACCACAATCTTGGATTAAGAGAAACTATAACTAGTCAGTACTTAAAACTCTTCCTTGAGCCTCTTACCTTCTTTGTTCAAAAGCAGGTTGAGGAAGAGGCTCAGCCCAAAAACATAGAACTGAGAAGATAATTAAAAAGGAAAAAAAAAAAGCTCTGCATGATGACAAGCTGAGGTAAAGAATGAACTAGGAAGATATTCGCTGGAAGTAGAATCTGAGTCTAATCTAAGAAAATTTTTCATTTCTAGGATATGAGAATAAGTGCTCTGCCCAATATTTGTCAGCTGGAATTTCACTATTGTTATGAAGAGGGACTGCTGTATGGCTCCAATGATTTCATCTAAAAAGGTGTGTGTTTACTGTGGTTATCCTGTCCCAAATCTACCACATTTTACTGAGTTTGTGGAGAGTATATTATTGATACTTGCCTTCTTAGTTCATAAATTTCCAGACTTAGACCAGATATGAGATTTTCCCAATAGCTTGAACATGGAGTATGATAAATTACCGTGATGGATTTTTGGGTTGTCTTCCTTGAGTAGGGGTCAGTATATTATGTATGAGTGAAGGATAGAATATTCTATCCACTAGGATTAGTTACAAGCGTGTAGTGCTGTCACTTCAGAAACATGGGACTTCTCTTTTCATTTCTTATTTTGTTTATTTGGGCCCTGATCTGTCTCCTAAGTCAAAAGAAATAAAAGCAACAATAAACAAATGGGACCTAATTACACTTAAAAACTTTTGCACAGCAAAGAAAATCATCAACAAAACAAAAAGAAAACCTACTGGGCTTCTCTGGTGGTGCAGTGGTTGAGAGTCCACCTGCCGATGCAGGGGACACGGGTTCGTGCCCCGGTCTGGGAAGATCCCACATGCCGCGGAGCGGTTGGGCCCGTGAGCCATGGCCTCTGAGCCTGCGCGTCCGGAGCCTGTGCTCCGCAACGGAAGAGACCACAACGGTGAGAGGCCCGCGTACCGCAAAAAAAAAAAAAAAAAAAGACAACCTACTGAATGGGAGAAAATATTTGCAAATGATATGACCAACAGGGGGTTAATATCTAAAATGTATAACATGCTCATACAACTCAATATCAAAAAAAAAAAAAAAAAAAAAAACCAACCCAATCAAAAACTGGGCAGAAGACCTAAATAAACAGCTCTCCAAAGAAAACATACAGATGGCCAAAAGGCACATAGAAGTGCTCAACTTTGCTAATCATCAGAGAAATATAAATTAGAATCACAATGAAATATCACCTCACACCTGTCAAAATGGCTATCATCAAAAAGTCTACAAACAACAAATGCTGGAGAAGGTGTGGAGAAAAGGGAACCCTCTTGCACTGTTGGTGGGAATGTAAATCTGTGCAGCCACCATGGAGAACCATATGGAGGTTCCTTAAAAAAAACTACAAATAGAACTACCATATGATCCAGCAATTCCATTACTGGGTATATATCCAGGAAAAATGAAAACACTAATTTGAAAAAATACATTCACCCCAAGATTCATGGCAGCACTATTTACAGTAACTAAGATATGGAAGCAACCCAACTTCCCATTAACAAATGAATGGATGAAGAAGATCTGGTATATATACACAATGGAATATTACTCTACCATAAAAAAGAATGAATTCTGCCATTTGCAGCAACATGAATGGACCTAGAGAATATTATGCTTAGTGAAATAAATCAGACAGAGAAAGACAAATACTATATGATATCACTGATATGTGAAACCTAAAAAATAATAATAGTACAAATGAGTGTATATACAAAGCAGAAACAGAGTCAGACATAGAACAAACTAGTAGTTACCAAAGGGGAGAGGGAAGGGGGAAGGGACAAATTAAGGGTATAGAATTAAGAGATACAAATCACTATGTATAAAATAGATAAGCAACAAGGAGACATTGTATAGCACAGGGAGTTATAGCCATTATCTTGTAATAACGTTTAATGGAGGATAATCTGTAAAAATATTGAATCATTATGCTGTACACCTGAAAGTAATATAGCATTATAAATCAACTATATTTCAATAAAAAAAAGAAACATGGAAAATCTCTACCCACTTTCCATGTGATTTTATTTTGCCAATAAAACACAAACTGAAATGATATGTATCATATCTAGACAAAAACTTTAAGTGTCATCATGGGGCCAGCCATCTTTTTTCCCTCTCTCCTTCCAAAATCGTATTAGCATTTATTAAAAAGGAGCTTCTCTCAGTTGACATATATGAGTAACCACTAAGGCCCAAACCCTCTGACAGCCATCAGTGGCCATATAGCATCAGTGAAAGATACATTTTCTTGGTTTAAGCTTATAATAGAAAATTAATAACAACTTGCTAAAATTGTACACTTTCCAAATTATACTGGCAGGTATACTTACAATGCTTCTCCTTCAATCCCCTTCAATTAGCACTTTGTCAGCCTTTAAAAAATCCATTTAGCTTTCTTAAAATTAAGGACTGTCTTCAAATAAATAAAACTTATTTGGGTGGGAAACATCCTAGGCCATGAAGCAGGACAACTAGGAGATAACGCAGCCAAGAAAGAACCCGGGGTACTTTGCCTGGGTTGGTAACCCAGGTCTGAGTAATAAGGATGCAGAGAGCCATGTGGAGCTTTGCAGGACTCACAAGAAGTCAGGAATGACAAGGTTGCCCTAGGAAGAATTCCTAATAACTGGTTTGAGGCCACTAAACCTCGGAACAGCAACAAGGTGGGAAGACTGAGCCTGAGACATAACTAATTGAGTCAGCAGTAAAAACAAATCTTCTCTGTCAGAAAGCTTCAATACAGGATCCAGAACCCATACAGAATTAGTCAAAGAAGTACACTCACAGTCAAAAATCACCAAGCACTCAAGAATTCCAGCAACTATGAGTGAAGTTCTAAAAGAAACAATAAACAAATGGTTTTAACTCCAGGGATTATTTGTGTCTAGAAGCTCATTCACAAAATATAAAATATCTATGTATAAAGTGTTTAAAGAAACAAATTAGGCAGTTTCTTAAATCAACAGTCAACAGAGAAAATGTGAGAAATAGATTTGGAAATAGACTGAACAAAAAACTTGTAGAAATGAAAAAAAACTTATACTCAAAAATCAACAGGTGGTTAAGAAAATTACTAAATTATAGGAAAAGGACCTATGATCATCTCACTAAAAAAAAGTTTAAAAAGTAAAAAAAAAAGGTAAAATTTGACAACTAATCTTTTTTTTTAAAAAATGCTTAAATAGAAAATTTTAGAATATTTGGGATACAGAGAAAATTATTTAACCTGATAACGATAAGGTGAAAACTGTTTTCAATTAATATAACTCTAAATGAGTATAGTAAGAGGCATTTCTTTTATAAACAGGGACAGGTTCATTATCATTACTTATATTCAACATTGTAGGAGGTTATAGAGGTGATAGAGCAAAGGGTAAGAGAAACATAAAAGCATGAGAATTAGAAAGAGGGCAATTAATTATCATTTGCAGTTGATGTGATGGCTCACATGAGGAGAAGAAGATACAGACATATTATCAGTACTAAAGAAAATAAGATAAAATAGTAAGTAAACATGCAAAACAATCAGTTTTAGGGAACTCTGCTCAATACTCTGTAATAACCTAAATGGGAAAATAATTTGAAAAAGAATAGATACATGTATATGTATAACTGAATCACTTTTCTGTACACCTGAAACTAACACAACATTGTTAATCAACTCTACTCCAATATAAAATTAAAATTTTTTAAATTTTAAAAAATAAAAAAATCAGTCTACCAATAACACTTAGAAGTTTAAACATCAAGAAAAATTAAATACCTAGAAGTTAGTGTAACAAAAGTTGTGCAAGACCTGTGTGCAGAAAATTGTAAATCTCCTGAAAAATCATAGAAACTCTAAAGCCATGAGATATACCCCATATTGAAAGATAGAATGAATGAATATCACAGAAATGTCATGTCTTCTCTACAGATTCAAACTGATCTACACACTCATTGATTCTAAAATTTATATAGAATAGCAAAGAACTGTAAATGGTTTAAATCTTTCTGAAGAAGAAAAACGTGGAAGAAGAAAAGCCTTTACTAAATCCAGAGGCTTAAGTTATAATAATTCAGACAGTGTAAAAAGTATACAAGGAGAGGCAAATTGACATATAGAACAAAATAGTGAATCCAGAAATAGATCCACCAAACACGCCACTCTGATTTAGGGCTGAGGTGGCAAAATGAGCAGCAAATATTTGGTATCCATATGAAAAGAAAAGCGAAATTGAATTCCTCCATCACAACATATCCATAATTCACCCCAGATGGCTTAAAATTTGAAATTCCATAGACAAAGCTTTATAGTGTTTGGAGGAAAATATACATGAGTACATTTTTGATACTGGAAGTTAAAAGTTTTCTTAAACAGGACATGAAAGTTTTCATTATTAAAGAAAAGAAACATTTAAAATGTGGCAATATTAAGTTTAAAAACTTCTGTTCATCCAAAAATATCTTAAAGTGAAAAATCAAGCTATAAACTTGGGAAAATATTGGCAACACATGTAACATAAAATATTAGTATATATATATAAATAACATATTCTAATATATAATATATGTAATATATAATGATATATATATAAAGAATATATAATAGGAAGCTAATGTTTTAATAATCTTCTGTATAACAAACCACTCTAGAATGCTGCGGATCAAAACAGGAACCACAGCCATCTGCACTTGGGTGGCTCAGTGGTTGACTGGCTGGGACTGTCTCACTTTAATCTCACACCTAGATCCTCTCTCCATGTGGCTTCTCCATCCACCTTGTTAGTCACTCTTCTTTACATGATGGCTTAGGGCTCCAAGAGAGTGGAAAGGGGAATTCTAAGGGCTTTTTAAGCCTAGGCACAGAAGAAATACACTGTCTCTTCTGTCTCATTCTATGTGTCAAAGTAAGTCACAGATTGGAGGGGAGGAAACACAGACACTAAATTTTGTTGGGAGAGGTGGCTTTAAAAAGCCATTAGGAGGGCTTCTCTTGTGGTGCAGTGGTTAAGAATCTGCCTGCCAATGCAGGGGACACAGGTTCAAGCCCTGGCTAGGGAAGATCCCACATGCAGCAGAGCAACTAAGCCCATGAGCCACAACTACTGAGTCTGCGCTCTAGAGCCCGTGAGCCACAACTAATGAAGCCCGCGTGCCTAGAGCCGGTGCTGCACAACAAGAGAAGCCACCACAATGAGAAGCCCACACACCGCAACAAAGAGTAGCCCCTGCTCGCCGCAATTAGAGAAGGCCCACGCACAGCAGCAAAGACCCAACACAGCCAAAAACAAATTAATTAATCAATTAATTTTTAAAAAGCCACTAGGATAAGACAAACTGTGAGGGTCATTTTTAAAACAATCTACCATGTAAACCCATTTAAAAAAAATGAGCAAATGTCATAAGCAGGCCTTCCCCAGCAGAAAAAATAACCAGAAAAAGAATCATTCAGCCTCATCAGCCTCATGTTTAATCAGGGCAAAATAAAACCACAATGAGCTTCCATTTCACAATATTTAACCAGAGAAAGAAATAAAATAAAATAAAATCTGACAATATCAAATATTAGAGAGCTTCACTTACTGAGATTCCTTATTCTTAAGTAATGAGCGTGTTAAATGATACCACTTTTTGGTAAACAATTCAGCATTATCTTGTAAAGTTGAGCATCCTCATATGCTGTGACCCAAAAATTGCACTTATATGCATGACACAATCTTGCTGCAATGGACCAGAAGACGTGTGTAAGAATGCTCCTGATGACGTTACTTGTAACAACAAAACCTAGAAACAAACTCAACGTCCATGAATGAAAAAGTGGATAAATAAAATTTTGATATCTTCACCATATGGAATATTATTCCACAGGGAAAATGAATATTATGATATAATGACATGGATGAATCATGGAAACATAATGTTGAGTGAAAAGAACAAATCCAAATAGACTACATAGAATACAATGCTTTTTTAATATAATTCCAAAGCAAACAAAAATAAACAATATAGTGATAAGAATTTGTACATGCTTGCATACATGTTCATCACTATAGTGATAAAATTATGCATAAGTATAAAACACAATACGCAGCTATAGACAAGACATGTGGGCAGATTTTTTTTCTATATCTTTAATTTTGTACCTATATGAGATGATGGATGTTCACTAAACTTATCAAAAAATTGATAATCAAAAAATTTTTAAAAGACGTAGAGAAAATTTGGGAGGATTACACAGGTAGGTATGTGTCATTCACAAATGTTTCAGGACTTGGGTAATAGATTTATGATTATTTATTTTTTTTATAAATTATACTATTTTCTCCTCTAAATCATGCCACATTATTTAGAAAAATTGGAATGTAGATATGCATTCACACACAACAAGAATTTATGTGACTAGGCATTTCCCTTATTTTTACCACTATCCCTTTTCTTCCTCACCTGATTGAAATTACTTTTCTCTTTGTATTATTTATTGCTGCATAACAAATTAATCCAAAACTTAGCAGCTTGAAACAATAAGCATTTATTTTATCACGCTGTGTCAGAGGGTGAGGAATCTGGTGGGAGCTTAGATATATAATTCTGACTCAGGGTCTCATAAAGTCACTCAAAATGTAGGCTGAGGCTGCAATCATCTGAAGACTTGACTTGGCTCTGTAATCTATTTCCACATTCACTCACGTGGCTGTTGGCAGGAGACCTCAACCCCTTGCTGGTTGTTGCTCAGGAGCCTCAGTTCACCATGTTGGCTTTTCCATAAGACTGCTCACGATATCTCAGCTGGCTTCCCCTAGAGCAAGTGATCCAAAAGAGACAGCAATCAAGACGATAAAGCAACCTCAGGAGTGACACACTACCATTCTTGCCATCTTCTACTTGTCACATAGGCCAACCCTGATGTAATAGGGTAAGGGACTCTAGGCTGTGAAACCAGGAGGAAGGGATCTTGGGGCACCATCTTGGATACTGGGTATCACATTCAGAAGCTAAAGGTAAAAATACATTGACAGTACCTCTCCATGAAGAAAAATGTGAATAATATATTTCTCAATTTAATTTAGCCATAGTGAAACACTGGCATCATCAAATATATAAACTCATGTAATCCTCATAAATCTCTTCAAAATCTCTAAGGCAGTTTCTCTACAACTTTTAATTTCTTCCTAATTAAGTCCACTTTTCACTCACCAGCTTTTAATAAAAACACATTCACTATTTTAATTTATATTTATTGTTTTATAAATAAATTACAACCATATTTGTAATTGATTGGTATTATTTTCAGAGAAAAGGTGCAATCTTTCATATATCTTTTAAGTTAGTTTATATAAACCTAGTGTAATAGTATATAAACCCCAATCATTTTTTTATGTCCTTTCTATAGTTACATCAATTTATACCTTCACATGTGAGTATTTAAAGAACAATGTTGGAGATTGTGTTGATATTTACTGACTAATTTACTGACTAGAATAAAATTTCAAGTAATCTTCCAATTTCTTACTGCTGTGAAAATATGTGCTGTGTTCCCTCCATAAATTTACAAGTTTTTTTTTTTTTTTCATGTTCCCCCCTCTAACCTGCTGTTGGGATACTGGGAGTTTAAGGTGCCCAATGCATTGTCATTAAATGTTTCTGCAGCAGTAGGAGGTGTTCCTTTAGTGCAGAGTCTGTGCTCCTTGCCATTAGTCATCTGAAACAATTTCCTCCTTGGTACTTGATCAAGGTGCTTATTCATATATTTAGTGTTTTATGGACAATGAATGATCACAGTTACGATTATACAGTTAAATAATACTAAAACATTTCATACTTAAGCACAGTAATTGTAATGTGTGAATCGGGATAAATGATAGATGAAACTACTTCTAATATGTTTTAATTCCTATGTTTTCAAAATATTTCGTGTATTAGAGGAGTGGTTTTCCATTTTAACTGTGTCATGTTATTTGTGTGTGTGTGTGTGTGTGTGTGTTATAGATCTTTCTCCATTTAAAAAGATTGTATTATTTTTTAAAAAAATAATTGATACTGTTGTTGATTCATTTCATATAATAGTGCTATTTTTGATGCATTTGTGTTTTACAAACACTCTAAATTAACATTAAGAATTCTATTTTGTGATACTAAATGCTTTATTAGGGAAATTATTACTTGTCTAGTACCTTCTGATCCTGTAAAGACATGCTGTGTCTATATAAGCTAAGAAAGCTAGTTTTGATAGTTTCTATTCTGAATATAAAGATCTATATTGCAGTCAGCATTTTTGAAAACACCATAGAGTAATCATATTACTTAGTGAATCTATACAGACATGCCACAGAAATAGTCCTGGCTGACAATATTGATGTGATATTTTGTTTCTGAGAATATTTTGGCCAATTTTAGGAGTTTTTTCCCAAAAGTTGTATATGCCTGGCAGGCTTCTCTAACCATAAATATATGAAAACCTTCACAGTTACCAGTTAATTTTATGTGGTTTCATAGGTTTTTTTAAAGCTGAAAGTTTGGATCTTTTCTCAGTTCTTCATATTTAATTTTATTATTCCATCTTTACTTTCAGCAAATTTACAGCAAAATGTAGTGCATTGAGTAAAATGCTGAAAACATTTGGATGGTTAGACATTTTAATTATGAAGCTTCTCATTTCATGTCTTTTTTTGTCAGAAAAGCAGATAATTATTGAGGCAGTTATAGCTACCTGAACATAAAGAACCTGGACTATTTCAAATGCTCATGCCAACATCATGCATATATTTAAAATTTAGATTGGGTATTCCATCTGCAATTATGTTTGATTGGTTTTATTTGTCATTTCCAGGCAGTCCCAAATGAATCACTAAAAAATAGTCCATCAATTCCTCAATATAAAATGATTCATTATTGTGGAATATGATAGTCTCAGAACATAGTTTCAAAAAATGATTACCCTGCGAAAAGTAAAAGTGTCCCATCTCCTCTGAGAGCACAATAATTCAAGGCTGGAAATGTAGTTTTATTCCATGGCTGGTTGAGCACATTTTAGCATACTGTCTAAACACATGAATAAAAGGACAGGAAAAAATGCAAATGAAATTTATGAAGTACAGTATGTTCTTCTCTTGTTAACCTAACTTTCCAGTTGTAAAGGAATGTGACTATCTTAAAAGAGTTATTTCTCCCTATAAGCTCTACCATTTAATTGACTGTATAACTGATACTGCTAAAGAGAATATAGTAGTCAGTAATCTTTTTAATAATGGAATGAAACAAAGATGTAATCTAAGGGCATAAAAGTAATGGACAAATTGACACAGATTTTAATGAGAATTCCTTGTAAAAACCTTTAGTGATTATCCTTTTGGAAGTGAAGGGACTTTTTTTTTTGTCTTAACAAGGCTCATTGTTAAAGCAGAAAGATGATGCAAGAAAAGATACAGAACTAGAATACTGGAGTGTATAGAAAATCCTAAGAGTTGAGATTATGGAGTCAGTAACATTTTATTGACTCAAACTTATGCTTTATTATTTCTGAAAGCTCTTTGAAAGAGTATTTTATACAGAAAGATATGCTTGATGTACATTTAAACTCTCTTTCAATTAAGATCATGTATAAATAACTCTTTTATCCCAGAGCTGCCACTTACTACTTGTGTAATTTTAGACTAATTACATGACAATTCTGGGCCTCTGTTTCCTTATCTATAAACTGGAATAATAAAAATGACAAACTATAATACTATTATAAGAATTACATAAAGCTAGAAATGTGAAGTGGTTTAGAAAAATATAGAATAATAATGTACACTTAATCAATATTAGCCAATATTAGAATTATAGTATTATACATTCTCAAAAAAGTCTCTATATACTGATGTAAGAAACTTTTTTTTTTTTTAGATAGTGTTCATCATAGAGAGTTCTTGCTTAGGAAGTGTAAAGAGTCATATTGATTTCGCATCAATCTTCTTTTTCCAAATGCATGATACCGTCATCACATTCAAGGAGAACTAAAAGACCATGAGAATGGTCAGTGTTAGAGTCAGGTTTAAGCATAAGTGGCTTTCGTCCCCTTCCTACTACTCCATCTCTCTGAGGCCTCCAGGAAGAACAGGACTGGTCCAGGGTCACACAACTCAGAGAGTTGGACTGGACCATTGTTTTTCTGTCCCCTGATTCTGGACATAGTTTTGTATGCTATCTTTGTACCTTCTTTGACAGATGTCCATTTAGATCTTTCCCTATTTTTAATGGGTTTGTCTGTGTTAGAGATTTTGTATATTTTAAGATAAATCTTTTATTAGATGTGTGTTGGCTTTCCTACCAGTTCATGATTTGTCTTCGGTTTTCTGAATAAGGTCTTCCACAGAGTAGAAATCTTGAATTTTCCAAAGTCCACGTATTCCTTGTCTTTCTTTGTGAATTGCCTTTTTGTGTTGTGTGTTAAAACTCAAAGCTTATGATCTACATGACCAAACCCAAGGCTCATGTCGATTTTCTTCAATGTTTCCTTCTCTAATTTTTAATAGTTTTGCATTTAAAATTTGTCTACAAATAATTGTGAGTGAATTTGGTGTTTTATTTTGCATCTACATTCATTTCATGCCAAATAATTTTCAATTATTTGTTCCTTAAGTATTTGTAGAAAAGTGATGGGCTCGAATCCCTATTTCAGTGCCAAGGTCCAGAGTTGGATGGATTTGGCAGTTCTGCCAGCAGGGGGAGCTGTGTCCAGTGCCCAGTGAGGTAGGCGTGCCTGCACTTACCACACCGCCTACAAGAGGGCCCAGCCCGCCTCGCTGACCCACAGAGCATGCGCATTCCACCCTTGGCCTTGGCTACTAAGGCAGCTGGAAGGAGTTCTGTCTCCTCAGGCAATGCCGAGGCTTGGGCATCGGAGGCCGCGGCTCAGTCTCTTTAGGACTTGCTGGGGTTTCGGCTTCAGGAACACAAAGGACTGCATCCAGACTGACAGGAGCTAGGTTTCCCGAGGACCCAGGCGACCCCAGGAGGAAAAGATGAGGAAACAGTGAGGAGAAGAGAGGAAAAGCTTCCTGTAAGTGACTGATGGCTGGGGGAGGCGGGGCGTCTGTTTTCAGGTGACCCAGGATGAGTTTGATGTGGAAAACTGGGGTTTTCGTCAGTTTTGTGGGCAGTGTCGATGGCACGTGGTATGTGGCGTCCAGGTTTCCCAGCACAGGTTCTCGTGGGGACTGTCCTTTCCCCTTGGTGTGTGCTTGACCCCCGGCCACCTCCGTGTGGGGTGAATTCTGGGCTCTGCTCGGTTCCTCTGGACTGTGTGCCTGTGTTTGTGCCGATTCCACCCTGTCGTGGTGACCTGAGCTTCGCGATATAATTTGAAGTCAGGGCAAGAGACGCCTGCAGCCTGTTCTCCTTTATGAGGGTCGCTGTGCTCTTTGGGGTCCCTTGTGGTTCCACACAAGTATTGGGAGGATTTGCTCTATTTCTGTGAAAAATACCATTGGGATTTAGGCCGGGATTGCATTCTATTACAGAATTATCAAGAAACACATGTGCTATAATGTAGGTCTTGTGGAGACCCAGTCAGAACTTGAGTTGGTATAAAGATTATTTTAAGCTGAAAGCATATGAGATTTAAGAGATGCAGGAAAAACAGACTTCTTGGAGTTTTCCCTATTCGCCTAAAAGCAGGGCTTAAATTCTGCTTATGAAGGCAACCCCTCTCCCTTACCAGGAATGAGAGAAGAATCCTTATCACCAGAGATGGGGAAGGCACTAAAGTGAGTCTGGATAAACAAGGCTTGCTAAAGGAACCCTTATCTACCATTAGTTTAACCCATATATTTACTGCCCCCAGTGTACCATCCCCAGAAACCCAAACCCCTTTTTCTTTGTCTAGTCACTTCTTTTTCTGCACTTTTAAAAAATGGTATACAGTAAGTCCCGTACATACGAACAAGTTCAGTTCTGAGAGTACATTTGTAAGTCCAATTTGTTCGTTAAGTCCAACGAAGTTAGCCTAGGTACCCAACTAACACAATAGGCTATATAGTACTGTACTGTATTAGGTTTATAATACTTTTCATACAAATAATACATTTAAAAAACACAAAAAATAAAACATTTTTAATCTGACAGTACAGTACCTTGAAAAGTACAGTAGTACAGCACAAAAGCTGGCATACAGAGGCTGCATCTAGTGAACACACAAGAAGAGTTACTGACTGGAGGAGGGAGAGGAGGTGGGAGATGGTAGAGCTGAAGGATCATCAGTAATAGGAGACAGAGGGCAAGCTGCAATTTCACTGATGCCTGAAGTTGATGGCACAGGTTCTGGTTCTTTGCTGGATTCAATTCTATCTACCCTCTTGAAAAAATGATCCAGTGATTTCTGGGTAGTAGCTCTTTTCTTCTTGTCGTAGATGACACGATAGCACTGGATTGCATTCTGAACGGTGGCTGCGACCTTTGTGTACTGTTCTATGTTCAGGTCCTGTGCCTCAAAAACTAACAGTGCCTCCTCAGATAAAGAAAATCCCCTTGCCATTTCCTGCATTGTCAATCTCTTTGGTTCTTCAGTTACTTCTTCCTCTTGTCTCTCTTCATTCTTGTCTCTGGGCCTCCAATTGCATCAGGTCTTCATTAGTAAGCTTCATTTTCACATCTTTGAAAGTTTGCAACTTGAAGGTTCGTATGTACAGGACTTACTGTATAACCCCCTGAGTCTAATTGCTTCTTTCGGTTCTCACTTCTTTTCTGGGAAGCACCAGAATATAAAAATATTAAATCAATAAAACTTATATGCCTTTTCTCTTGTTAATCTGTCATTTATTAGTTTAATTTGCAGGCCCCACCTACATATATTAAGAAGGTAGAGGAAAAGTTTTTCCTCCCCTACAGTGTACACAGGATGCTCTAGGGAAGTTGTTAAGTGTGAAGAGTGGCTTTGGAAACGGTTTCATATTTCATAGGAAATTGTATTTGGAATATTAGGGCTGCATGACGTTAGAAAAGAAATGGTTAAAAGGGAAAACCTGAACTGCTCGGGTGGGGTAGAAGGTGACACAGATAGAGGTATTTTAATAGTTTCAGCCTCTGCATATCTATGTTTCTGACTAATGAGGGAGGCTCTTCCCAAAAAACTAGACAGAATATAACTCTCCCTAACCACACCATTACAGGCAGAAGGCAGAAAGTTACAAATCAGAGAAAGAACAAAAGGTAAATCCAGGTCAGTCATTTCCAGGTTAAAAACAAAGAGCTTATTGGAAGAAAGAACTCTCATTAACAACAAAGTGGTGACACTATATTTAAAGTTAACTTTAAACAACTGCATACAGATTATGAATACCTTGCAAATAGCACTAAAAACTGACATAAATCAAACCAACCTAAACGTCCATCGACAGATGAATGGATAAAGAAGATGTGGCACATATATACAATGGAATATTACTCAGCCATAAAAAGAAACGAAAGTGAGTTATTTGTAGTGAGGTAGATGGACCTAGAGTCTGTCATACAGAGTAAAGTAAGTCAGAAAGAGAAAAACAAATACCGTATGCTAACACATATATATGGAATCTAAAAAAAAAAAATGGTACTGATGAACCTAGTTTCAGGGCAGGAATAAAGATGTAGACATAGAGAATGGACTTGAGGACATGGGGTGGGAGGGGGAAGCTGGGGCGAAGTGAGAGTAATGTCGACATATATACACTACCGTATGTAAAATAGCTAGTGGGAAGCAGCCGCATAGCACAGGGAGATCAGCTCAGTGTTTTGCGATGACCTAGAGGGGTGGGATAGGGAGGGTGGGAGGCAGGCTCAAGAGGGAGGGGATATGCGGACATGTGTTCGCATATGGCTGATTCGCTTTGTTGTGCAACAGCAACTAACGGTATTGTGAAGCAATTATACTCCAATAAAGATCTATTAAAAAGAATACAAAACAGGGTAACGCAAATTTTCCCTTAAATCTCTCTCCCACTAGATTATAATTTCCAGAACAGAAATTGTATTACTATTTATTTTATTATTCCTGTGGAACACTTAAGGATTTAGTTATTATTTTTTGAATAATTTATTGATTGAAAGACAGTAAAGGAGGGAGAAAAGATGATATAAAATATTTCATTAAAACATGGAAGTGAAGGATTTCAGACCATACCAGAAAAGAAACTATTCTCACAGTTAAAATTAGCTAATGAGTTTCTCTAGTTCTTTGTGAAGAGAAACTAGAGATTTATATTTAAACCCAACTGTAAATCCTTCAGAAATATATATACAGTTAAATGAGTGGTAAGATGTAACCAGGTTTTCTCCTTCAGTTTGTTCTTATTATTCTCTTTCTTATCTCCAAGTCCTGAGCTAAAGAACTCCCAGCAATTTTCTCTGGGTAGCTCTCTCAACTATGTATTATACATAACTATTATTATCAAATACTGACACCAAATAGTAGAGTAAATGAGGAAAACTCACCATCTTCTGAATGAGGCTTTTGTAAGACTTATTTCTCTTTGTCTGTGCTACACGTCACCAGTGCAACACAGTTTTAAAAGTAATAAAAATAATCACAAAATATTTAAAATGTTTAGTCTGTTGATTCAGTTCAATATTATTTCAAATACTTGATCAAAGCAGTTCTAGTTGCTCATGTCCATTTTAGACTCAATTTGAATACTTGTATTCATTTCCACTGTTCTTGGTGATATGGGGATGAAATAATGCCTTTGATTCTTTTTAATTAGTAACTAATTTTACTTATCAAACTTTGACCAGCTAAGTTTATCATCTGTTGATTCTTTTTTGACTCTATAATTATTTCTGTATTTTTTAATCTAATTCTATAAGGAAGAGCTTACTTTTTTCTTTCTTTATTCATTCATACATTCATTCATTTGTTCGTGTCGGTAGGAATTTAGACTATTATCTACAAGCCAGTGGTTGCCCCTTCAGACTGGCTTCTTTGTCCTTTACATATGTCCCAGTCATCTTTTGAACTCTTTCTTACTTTGGTATAGCAAAATAATCCAGGATCAATGTGTATTTTCCTTGCCCCAGACCTGAAATCAACTTTTTCACTAAGAAACCTAGATCCATTTAGTAAGAAAATACATTCTCTTGTTTCAATTTTAATTTTTTTAATTTATTTGCTGTCAATCTCTATGTCTCAAAAAAATTGGAAGTAAAAGGAAATATTGACAACAAATATTTTTCCTATTTTTAAATTTACAATTACATATAGAGTAAGATCATGAACAATTACAATAACCAAATGTAAGTTTTCTTTCTGTTGGATATGTGTAAAATATTATTTTAATTATCACAAAATTCTGCTGAAAGTAATGTTTTGAAAATATGTTAATTCCTTCAATATAAAGAGCTCAACTGTAATAATTGTGCACTTTCTTCGTATTAAGCATGTACTATTTTAGACAAGACAATTAGTATTTCCAGGCACAACTCAGATTTGGTTCTGCAGGTAAGCAAACCTAGAGGAAGCATCTTCAGTTTCCTTTACACGTTTTTCAATTAACACTTACCCTTTGGTTCAGCTTGCTTCTCCCCAAGGTAATGCCACAGACAGCTAAATGATGAACTTGTTTTCCCCAACTCCCTCAAAAGCACTGAACTATTTTAATTGTTGATCCACGTGGTGAGATGATTGATGTGAAAAAGAAACTAGGGTTGCTCAGTATCATACTTTATAAAATTCCCTTCCATTTATCATTCAGTATACAAAAGCCCTCAAGATTAGTTTTGTTTAAAGATTATTTGCATTTAAATTGTGAGGATATTGTAGAGTATTTGTATTTATGACTGAGGTTAAAAGCTAAAGTCATCAGTGGTTTAATCTTTTTTAAAACAATATTCCCTAAAGCAACCCAAAGCATTGAACATGCTACAATATCTTGTGCAAATTTCTTCAGCTGAGGGATACTGTGGAGTCAACAATGTAAAAGAGAAAAAAAGTGTCTTTATTTTCTACTAGGTTGGAGCCAAAAATATATCCCAGTCGAATAATAGTCTTTGATGTGAGCTACTCTATACAAACAAAAACGAAGCTTTTTGTTTTCTGGAATTGTATAAGCCAATTTTTTCTCAAGTATCCTGCAGAGTTAATTGATTTCCAGTAACCTAAATTATGTTGTTACCTTACAGTTCAATTTAAAATTGTTAAGCAGAGAAATTTAGAAATGCTAGAATGAAAACATTAGACATAAAATAGACTAATGTAACATCATAGCAGTTCTAAATAGATTGTACACAATTCAGGTTATAGCTGTGAGTGTAAAACACAATTATCTATATTCTTCCATTCATTTCAGAGAGTTCATGGGACCATTCTCATCAAGTAAACAATCACACTTTTGAGTTTTACCAGTAAAGATATCTTACTGGAATAACTCTCAAAAAGTCTTTCATTTTAAAAGGTTTAAGATACTTATTAAATAGCCTATATATAATACTTCAAAAAGGACCATTTTTATGTTAATAGTTTTTTTAAAATCTGATAAATGAATCTTGTTTTATATGTTTAAAAGGTTTAGCAAACAAGACTATTTGGTTAAGGCCTAAATAGGCCTAAAGACTGTGTATATCTAAAGTGAATTTGCTGAAGGAGTAAAATGTTATTTACTCTGCCTGGTTCATGCTGACCTATCCATCTTTATGTAAAACATATCTAAAATCTAATGATTTGATTTTACAGTCATGTATTTGGTTTATCATGTTTGGTAGAATCTACTTAAGAATTATGTACTATACTATATATGGTATACTAATTATTAAGGGTGAACCTGAAGGTTCTATTTTCCCTTTTTGTCTTGAAGCAGAAGACCTATGGAAAGGATCCATGTAATTAAAACAAAGCAAAAAGAAACATTTCCTCATTTCTGTATATTTGTTAAATATAGTAACCAAAATATTATGAAAATTAATCAGTTCTCCACATCAGTTTATGTTCGTGGTGTTCATGGTTATACATTCATTAAAACTTTATGAAGTATTCGCTCATAGCTTTAAATATATATATATATATAATCTGTCAGAACAATGATACATAAAGGATTTTAAACAAAATTCTAAAACAAATATTTGTAGTTTGTACACTATACGCACTCTTCCCTGACTTGAGACTGAGGTACAGAGCAAATGAAATAATATAAATAAAAAATATTTTGGAAAATATAAAAGGAAGTCAAAATGGCACATAAGAGGTAATATTATTCTTTGTTGGCCACAGTTCTCTCAAGAATTCATTACATTCCTGATGTTCCTAGATGTCAGGTAAAACCATTTTTAGGAACACTGTACATTTAAATCTTTCAGCAGCCCCTCTCCTTCATTCAAATATACCCATCATGTATTTAATCCTCTGATATTAATTAGATGTTTATTCATTTCAAGTAGACTTTAGTAGACCCAAGATGGTGAATAAAGTGGTGCTGGATCGCGGGTCCTGGAGCTAGTAAGAGTGGAACATCATTTTGGAATAAGGAAGGTTCTAAACACTCTACAAATTAACTCTTTGTGTAATTACATCCTCTCCATTTTCATAGAGTATTGACCCAAATATATCCTTGGAACAAAATTATAGTTATTACCAGAGGTTAGTCTTAAAAGCCAAATATACTAAGAGGAGTGAGATTTTGAATTTCAATATATTATAGCAGATTGTAGTGTTCTAGGAATACTGTTCTTGAATGCTGCTTTGTTCCAGAGGTAGAAACTTTTTGTCTTTGCCTCTGTGTTATCTTGGCACTAGTGTATTTTCCTGGTGGTGGTGATTTCCTTGTTCTTGGTATATAAATTATTTCTTTTGTATCCTGGACATTTTGAATATTATGAGACTGTATTTTTTTTAAATCTTCTGTTTTATCAGAACTCCTATGGCACCATGTCTGTAGGGGCAGGAGGCAATACCTCATTACTGCCACCTGGGGTTACAGTAGATGTTTGGTTCCTTGACCCTCCAAAAGGAGAAGTTGTCTCGTTACAGCTAGCGGGGTGGAATTCAAGCTCCCCATTAGATTGTGCTGACATTGTTATGTAAATCTTTATGACAGACAATAAGGATCTAAATTTGAGGAGTCTCTTTTGAGAATGGAAATCAAGGGATAGTTGTAAGAACACTGTCGAGTATAGGTGAAGAGGCATCAAAGATGTATTCAGATTCATATTTTATGAATCAGAAAACAGTGATACTACATCAAAAAATACAAAATCTATCATGTTTCCTTAATATTTAACACAACTCTTTTCAGCAATAATATTTAACTTTAATAATGTTTACCCAATTTTAAAGCACTTGAAAGTTTTCATTTATTCAAATTATTTATGAGTTTTTCTTTGTTATGACAAATGCAGGTATATCTGCATTGATGTTTCTGATTACATGTTCTATACATGCTCCACAATAATCTATACAAATCTGGAAAAATTATTTACTTAAAGCCCAGTTTTGGACGTATCACCCTCAGTTTCAAATACCATCAATACCTCATCACCTTGTATTTGTATGGATTACACAATTTTGTTATTTAATACATCATATGACTACATTTTTTTTTTAGTTTAGCCACTTAATAACTTTTAGGTAAATTTCATATTCTCAATCATATTTTTGGTCAGAAAATTTTCTCAGTTCAGTGTCTTTAATTGGATTCTGTTCACCCCTGAAATCTTTTCACCATTACCTATTCCCTTTGAAATTTTACTTGTTGAAACTGGTTTGGGATAGGACATTAAATAAATTTAAATCCTCACTTTCCTCCATGAATCAAAATAAATTTTAGATTTAATAATTTTTTTAAATTAAAATATGGGAAAAATATTCCCAGATATAAAACTGAAATATAGACAGGTAAATTTGAATACATATAATATTAGTTACATCTAAAATGATAAACACAATGAAAGGACAAAATCAAACTTGTAAAAATTTGCTTCAAATATAGCAACAGAGAGTTGATATTTTTAAAAACATTTGCCAATAATAAAATAGAAATAACCTATTTAAAATTGGGAAGAAGATATGGATAGATAATTTTAAAGCATTTCTTTTAGAGATAATACATTTATTTAAAAATCTTTACCATAACTAAAAGTTTATTGAATTCTTTATTTGGAATTGTCTTTAGATTCATCCAAACATTATTTTAAATATCATAATATTAATAATTACCCTTTGCTAGTGGATTTGATTTTCTGAAACCACCCAAGAAGCATGACCCTGGAAATAGAAAAGAATGTCATATATTTTCAGTAGGATAGGCTGTAAGGGAGATAGTCACATGCAACAGCATGTTAGGTTAGTGAGAGGAAAAATATCTATCAAGGACATTTAGCTCATCCTGTGGAGGGGTGTGGGAGAAGTCATTATCAGGAGGAAGTAAAGTTTGAGCTGAATCTTCAAAAATTAGTTTGAAGTAATTGACTAGACAAAAAGTTGAAACAGAGTTCTTGGCAGAAGGAATAGCATGGGAAAACATAGGAAGGCTTCAAAGGTGATACAATTTTGAAAGAGTCATATGTAGTTTATTCTGGCTGTAAAAGGTATGTGGCAGAAGCATAAAGAGGCAAGGAAGTCAGATTATAAAGGGCTTAGGCATGCAACTTTACCCTATAGCCAATGAGGAGCAGATGGCAGATTTTAAGTAGGGGCCTATCTGCATTTTAAGGCAATTTGGAGGATGTATTGGAAAAGTGTATGAAAGTAAGCTTGGTTGCCATTAATCAAGTTTCTTATAGTTGGTGACTATCTCCCCAATATGTTTGTACACAATTTGATGTCAAACACTCTTCCTAGATTCTTTGTTGTAGCTATATCATCTTAATAAGAACTCCTTTATAAAACCTATGCATATTGGATTATGGTTAGATCACATAGAAAAATCTCCAGGAATTTTTTAATTTAAAACAAAAGTTTTATTTAGAAAATGGAGATATCATATGCTTTCCAAATATATGTGAATATTAAGAAAATTTCCTTTTTAAGTTCACATCAGCCTAGTCACTAATATTTGGAATGAGAAATTTTAAAGACCATTTGAAATTTTTTCCAATAGTTATAGCATAAATATATGTCTATTTCCTTAAGGATATTGCATAATTATCTATTCATTATTACAACAGAAAACTATTACACATAGAAGTAAAAAGTGTATATAAGTCCCTAAAAGTGTTACCATTATTTTTAAAATACTAGACATTAAATATTTTTCTGCATTTTCTCAAAAATATCTAAGAATGAAAAAAGTGATGCTTTTCTAATGTTTCAGTCTCTGAATAGAGTGACAGAAAAACTGAGTGACTCTTTTTTCTTACTTTTAAAATGTTTCAGATGCATTAGAGTTTATCCAAATAGTATATTCCACTTATATCACTCCAAATATCGGTAAATGTTACACCATTAAGAACCTT
The DNA here is from genome assembly GCF_005190385.1 of Monodon monoceros. NCBI lineage: Eukaryota > Metazoa > Chordata > Mammalia > Artiodactyla > Monodontidae > Monodon > Monodon monoceros. Next base: position 11,409,916 of record NW_021703774.1, on the reverse strand, counting down.
TTAGTGAAATTAAAACTCTCTGATTTCTTCAAGAGACTCTAAAAAAAATCACTTCAACAATTATAGTAAACATATGATTGTTGCAAAATCTTTGGGAACATATTTCAACTTTTAACACAAACTTAAGTCACCATATATATATATTCAATTTCCTCCTCTTATAATAATAATTCTTAGATCTTAAGAATTGCGAAGAGGATAGATTTGGAATATTAGAGATTTAGTTATTTGGTCATTTATTTAATTCTTTCTTCATTCATATTAAATTTTTTCTGGTATTTCTACACATTACAAATACTCTCTCAAGTAATGATATTGCAAAGTAATAACAAAAATCTTCCTCCAAAAATCATTTCCACCAACTATTTTTCACCAGTATTTCCCCTGCAAAGCCTTTCTCTCTATATATAAAAGATGAAGTGTGAAAATGTAGTTAGGGATGAGTAGAGGAATGACCAGTTTCCCTGAGCACATGCTCCAATTATCTTAGTTAATATGTTGCTGCAAGTTCATAGCTTAGCACTTGGCAATAAAGAAAGAGAATAATGAGCATAACAGAATAAACAAACTGAAGAAGAAAAACTAGTTACATGTTACCACTCATTTAACTGTATATATTTTTGGAACAATTTACAGTTTGGTTCAAATATAAATCTCTAGTTTCTCATCACAAAGAACTACAGAAACTCAGCTAATTTTAACTGTAAGAATAGTTTATTTTCTGGTATGGTCTGAAATCCTTTACTTCCATGTTTTAATGAAATCTTTATATCATTGTTTTATGTCATCGCTGTCTTTCAATCAGTAAATTATTTAACAAATACTAACTAGATCCTTAAGTGTTCTACATGATGACACTGTGATTGTTAAGACTATATATATAATGTGTGTGTGTGTGTGTATGTGTAAGAGAGAATGAGAGAGACAGAGAGAGAGAGACAGAGAAAAGAAAAAGAGGAAGAGGAAGGAGAAGAAGCAGAAGGAGAGGAGGAGGAAAGAGGAAGAGAAAGAGAAGGAAGAAGAAACAAGTCAATCAGACACCCAGATAAAAGATACAAATCATCAGCCAATCCCAGACAACGTGGATGCTCATCATCTTGTTTGTATGTTCCCTCATCTACGATCCAACGCCTCAGATTCCATCCTTAACCTCACACCACAGGCAGTTGGAACAGATCCTGGGGAAAAGGAGTTGTGGCAGATTGATTGCATGAGTGGCCATTTTTCCACACCATCCTGTATCTATGCCCTTGGGTAATGCCCTCCCACGCTGACTCTACACTTGACTTTGTGTCAGTGCAACAGTAGCAAACTTGACTCAAACGGAGGCTTGAAAAGGTGTTTTGCACTTTTACTTTTCCTCTTGGAACACTGAAGACTAACCTGCTGGAAGGATGTGAGAAGTATGTGGGGGGAGCAGAGTCATCTACTGAGACCTTCTGAAACCGGGCAGCACTCAGCCAACCCACCAACTGAGATGCACAAGCAAGCTTAGTCCAGACGAGCAGAGCTGCTCATCCAACACATACACTAGTGAGAAATAATAAACGGTGGTTTAAGCCATATTTTTCAGTGCTTCATTACCAATAATAGCTAACTCAAGTAGGAATGATCGTTGAAGTGTCAAATAAAGTGCTAATTTCCATGGACTCAGCCACTGGATCTCTAGACTCAGAGGTGGTACCCAAACACTTCCAGTCATTCTGGGTGATGGATATTAATGGCACTGCTCTGCTGGTGCGGTAGCTCTTGACCTTCCAAAGACTCTCTGTAGCAGCAGCATTTGACTTGTCAAAAAAAAAAAAAAAAAAAAAATATATATATATATATATATATATAGGCAAAGGAGGAGACAGCAAGGTAGAAGTGACCAGAAAAAACAATTAGATTCTCTAAATACAGATTATTTTGTAGATTTCATTTTGAAATGTAAAATATTTACACAATTATAAATCTAAATTAAATTTAAAATGCTCAATTCATAAAAATCAGAGGCAACCTGAAATAAGTGAAACTTCATTGGTTCCCTATTTCAGTGAATTTTAAAAACAGAATTTGACTGCACATACTTACGGATGAAAAAATAAATATAAAAATCTTAAAATATGTTCAGCTGTTTGTCATTATATAGTAATAGTGTTAAGGTATGTTTTATTATTATTTTTATTCTAAAACTGTTATGTGTGTAGTTTCTGATAAATCAAATGGGTTATATATTTGTGTCATTTAGAACTGGGATTTTGAGGTTTAAGAAAGGATATGCATGTAAGATTCATATACAGTCATCCCTGGTATCAGTAGGGGGATTAATTACAGTAAGCCCTGAATATACCAAAATCTGCAGACCCTCAAGTCCCATAGTCAGCCCATATTACAGGTTCCGTGTCCTGCATACAACCAACCAGGGGTGGAGAGTTCCATCAGTGGCTGGTTGAATCTGAGTATGAAAAACCCAAGAATATGGAGGGTGGCTGTATATTTATTGAAAACAACCCATCTATAACTGGACCTCTGCAGTTCAAACCTGTGTTGTTCAAGGGTCCATCACACTTAAGGAAAAAACTCACATAACTTAAAAGCAGAATTAAATGTGTTAGTATACATTCATGATGCATTTTTTTTAATGTTTCTTTGTCTCTATCCTCTGAAAATGTCTAAAAACGATGACAAACTCAGAATCCCTGGATACCCATACCATCAAAACTGCGATTTTTAAATGGCCTTCCCTGGTGGTGCGGTGGTTGAGAGCCCGCCTACCGATGCAGGGGACACGGGTTCGTGCCTCGGTCCGGGAGGATGGCTGGGCCCGTGGGCCATGCCCGCTGAGCCTGCGCATCCAGAGCCTGTGCTCCGCAGAGGGAGAGGCCACAACAGTGAGAGGCCCGCGTATCGAAAAAAACGAACAAACAAACAAACAAACAAAAAACTGCGATGTTTAAATACCGTTTCTCATTAAGAGGACCTAGAGCTCTAAGGAAAATGGCTAGTTCCAGGTCTGAAACAAACTGTACGAGACTGACAAATCTTGCCAATGCACAAAACAAGGAAGCTATCAAAGTCTACTGACACGTGAATGAACTCAGAAGCTAAATGGAAGAAGTTCCCAAACTTAAAAAAAAAAAAAAAAAGAATTTGAGCATTAATAAGATTAATAACTGTGATGAATCAAAACATCATACATGATTAAATCCATGAGATTATAACGACACTTAAAAACAACAAACTCTTGGTCAACTTTGTGGTATGGTAGGAAACTAGACTAGTTTTTATTGTTGCATAATGAATTACTACAAACTTAGTGACTTAAAACAACACATTTATTATCTCATAGTTTCTGTGAATAGGGAGTCTAAGCCCAGCTTAAATGAGTCCTCTGCTCAGGGAATGGTTGTATAAATCTGTAATCAAACTGTCTGCCAGGATTTGTTCCCATTTGTCACTTCAGTAGGGAAGAATTTGTTAACGAACTCATTTAGATTGTTTGCAGAATCCAGTGTGTCTCTAGAACTTCATTCCCTGTGGCTAGGGGACTGAGGGTCCTTCTTTTTGGTGGCTGTGAGTTGGAGTCTCCTCTCGGATCTTAGAAGCTGCCAGAAGTCCTTGCCCGTGGGCATCTCCAACATGGCTGCCTACTTTATCTCGCCTGCAAAGAGCATCTCTAACTCCAGTCTGCTAAGGTGACATCTTAAATAACATAACTTAATCTTGGCAGTGACATCCTTTGTCATATCCTTTTTGTTGGAAGCAAATCACAGGTCCCATTCCCACTCAAGGTGAAATGATTACACAAGGGAGTGAAAACCAGGAGTGGAGGAATCACTGGGTGGGAACATTTTAGCGTCTGTTTGCCATAGAAAGTACTCAATATTTTACAAATTGATAAAAGGAAAGAAACAATCATTTACCTCACCTTTCTCACGTGAATGACATTCCAGAGTAGAAAAATAGTTGATGAATGAAAAATTGATCTTTATAAAAAACATAATAAAGAAGGATTGCTGGATTTAGAATAGTACCATTTTGCAATTGGTAATAAAATGATAATCCAGGCAATGAACACGAATGCCTGCTAATATGATATTATTTGCCTTTTGATGGAAGTACACAACACCACATAGGAAGTTTTATTTTCCTAAAATGGTGTGTAAATGTAATGAAATTTTTATGTTTAACTACAAATTTATTGAAAATACAAAAGATTGTTTCAGGCAGTCAAATTCTCCAAAGCAAAGCAACATTTTTAACAAATGAAAAAAAAGAAAGCAAAAGGGAAGTAAGTGTAAAAAGAGACTTAACATATATGTGAACCATTTTTAATGTATGGATTTTATTTGATTCCTCATTCAAACGTAATAACTATAAAAGCGAGGCGGGGGGTGAATCATGGAAACTTTATTACTTGTTAAATATGTAATAATACAGAGAATTACTAATTACTTTTAGTTGTAAAATATTGCTGCTTTTAATTTTTAAAGAGTTTCTATCTTTCAATTTACATACTAAATATTCATTAATTAAATGGCATATGCTGAAATGCATCAAAATAATTGTTTGGGGAAAATTGGAAATGGGTATAGATAAATAATAATGGGTCATGGGTTAATAAGTAGTAAATAATTAAAGGGAATATGATGATTTATTTTACTACTTTGTATGTGTTAAAATTTTTCCATAATATAATGTTTTTAAATGAATCATAAGATTAAATATCATACTGGTGTGAAACCCCCAGTTATCCATTTGCAAAACAAACAAAATAAAAATTGACTTGCAAAAATATTTAAGATCCAGACATTGAATTTTCTCATTTTCTTTATTTACAAAAAGTTTACTAAATATGTTTTACTCAGATATATTAAATGACTGTTAAATTATACCGCTTATAATTTAATTTTACCATATTTAAAATGATATATTTAAACAGAATAAAATCTTTCCATTTACCACAGCCTGGATGAATCCTGAGGGCATTATGCTATGTGAAATGAATCAGACAGAGAAAGGCAAATATCATATGATCTCACTTATATGTGGAATCTAAAATACAAAAATGAAACTAAACAAAAATAAGCTAATAAATAAAGAGAACAGATTCGTGATGGTAGATCTGAGTGATAAACATGAAACCCCTCATCTTTTCCCTATGTGTTTTAAAATATAATACTTTGCATTGTTTTTTTCATATATTACTTAAATATGCACATATTTACCTCCATTAAAGAGTTAAATGACATATTTAACTTTTTAGAAGTTTGAAGTAACCTGATTTTTTTGATAATACTTACAGGGCTAATTATTTCTGAATGGTTAAGGAGGTAATATGTGACAGTGACTTGATAAGATTTTAATCAATAATATCTCATTGAATCCTTAAAATAAATTTATAAAATATTAAGCATAATCATCACACTTCTAAAATTGAGAAAAATAAACTTTTGAAAAATTTTGAAACACTTAGTACTTTGTACAAGCATCTTAAGTTTAAGCTAAAAATTCAAAAAAATATTTTTTCAGTGAAAATGTATTTCTTACCCTCTATACAATAATTTCTAATTAAAACACACTATGTAATGCAACATTTTTTTAAAAAACCTAGAAGAGCTTCTGCCTTTCTTGATAATACTCCTGACTATTTATAGAGAGCATTGTTTATTATAGTGATGAGAGGGTTCCAAACTAGTGGTTTAGAAGATATATACCAACGTGGAAAGATCCACAACCTATATGTTTCTCTATAAAGGAACGCTCTTTGAGGTTTCCTCAAGGTGTTAAGTCTCCTGCCCTTTTGATGACTATGTACATCCAAGAGTCAGGAAATAAAATTTACGAAGCTTCTTTAAATCAGATTGGTCTAGCTTTTTTAATATCACCCCCGAAATCCAGAGGTTAAACTAGCAAGTAGTTAATAATTGGAAGCCCTAATACAAACTAACTTAATGTGGTTAAAATTTAAACATTAAGAGTAGAAAAAAGTATATGTAAACCTATGGAAAGATGGCAGTTTTACAGATGTTTTCTTAAAAATATATTCTCAATGTCCCTAAACGGAGTAAGCCTTAAATCGAGAATTTCGTTAAAAATGAAAAATTACCTAGAGGGCAATATCTAGAGAGTACTATGCTTAGTGAAATAAGTCAGATAGAGAAAGACAAACACTGTATGTTATCACTTGTATGTGGAATCTAAAAATAAAGCAAACAAATGTATATACAAAACAGAAACAGACTCACAGATACAGAGAACAAACTAGTGGTTGCCAGTGGGGAGAGGGAAGGGGGTGGGGCAAAATAGGGGTATGGGATTAAGAGGTACGAACTATCATGTATAAAATAAATAAGCTACAAGGATATATTGTACAGCACAGGGAATATAGGCATTATTTTGTAATAACTTTAAATAGAGTATAATCTATAAAAATATTGAATCACTATGTTGTACACCTGAAACTAATATAGTATTGAAAATCAACTATAGTTTGACAAAAAAAAATTTTTAATGAAAAATACCTAAAATGCTTATCTTTACACTAAGCACAATAGGATATTATTAAAGTGTTCTCAAGAATGACATGGTCAGATTTCTGATCATATTGAATATTTTCTTTATGTCCAGACTGCTAGAAAACTTCTCCAGATTAAAAATAGACAATGTTAAAGAACTGATCCAGCAAAATACGAATAATTATTATATACATTGTAAATTTATTATAAATAATAATAATAATGTAATTTTATTCATGTGGGAGCAACATTAGGTATAAGGAGACCAGTTAGAATGCTCTTGCAATAATCCAGGAGAGTAATTACAATAAGTTTTACTACCATGCAAAGAGAAATATGTATGACAGATAACTTAGTGGTAGAATCTGTAAGACATAAATGCATAAGATGTGAGTTGAAATAAAAAGAATATCATAGAAAAGTCTCAAGAGCTCTGAGGACTAGGTGAATGGCAGTGGTAGCAGACCCTGTCAGTTCTGACCTAGGCCCTTTTTCAGTGCCCTGGAGGACTACCATATGCCCCTGTCTGATTCGTTCTGTTCAGTGGCTTCTCCCTGCACACCCCAAAACTGTGGAAAAACACCTATGTGCCCCAGACAGAAAGCACCAAAGGATTAACATCTTCACCCCATAAAAGCAGCTGCCAACCAAAGACTCTTGTGAACTGATGAGAAAATATCCCAGCTCCCTCAGCCCCTCACCCTTGGAGCTAGATGAAGCATATAATTTGTACCATTTCCCAGAATTTCCCTATAGAGTAAGCTCCAGGGGCCAACAGAGGCCCCTTTCCTTCCTTCTATCATTTCCCCACTCTCATCCTGTGGTTCCCAGCACTTCCCAAAGAAATGACTACTTCGTCTCAAATTCTGGTCTCAGGGAAATCCTTGGAGACTCTCAGACAACAGTGACCTTTACTAGACTAGAGATAACAGTAAAGCTTATCTATAGAAATAGTTACACTAATTTGAGAAGTGAATTGTTATATGCTTAACATGAGTAAAACAATCCACCAGAAATAAAGTTTGAATTTACAGTCAGTTGATTCAGAAAAAAAAATTATCAAACTGGCTTTGAAAATATAGAACATCTGTGGTTATGTTGAATAAATAATTACAAAAATACGTATTTCCATAAAATATTGTTTTACATATATTTAATTATTAGATTAATAAATTCACCTGTAAGTAAACATACCTGGTTCTAAATAACAGCAATGGTATATTGTTATTTCATATTATAGAGAAATAATGTTACTGATAATTTACGCAATCTGCCAATCTGTTATAGCTCAAAAAATATAAATCATTTCACCAGTTCAGACATCTATATGGTTAACTCAAAAGCTCCATTCCAAAATACATGGGATTATTTTATAGTCAATTGTAAATGAAAAAATTCACTTAAAGTGAAATCCTTTCAAAGAGATAGTTGTTGTTTTGTAGATAATAAACATATAGAGAAAAATCTCTTGTAAAATTTTCTAAACCAACCCATAGCTTTGGAAATTTTTTTCAGAAATAAAGCAAATATGTTGTTAAATTGCTCCATTAAAAGAATGATAAAGTAAACTGACAGATGCAACATTTTTCCCACCTCAAAATTTCATAATTTCATGTTGCATACATACTATTTTGTATTTTTCTTTTTAATTTAACCCTATCCTGCATTTGATGGGAACTTTCTGAAATAGTCAAGTATAAAAGGGAAAATACAAATTGCCCCAATTTTGCATTTTTATTCTCCCAGAGAGCTCCAAGCAAGGTTATCTTGGAGTCATTCCTGGACATTTTGCTTTGGGGATTTCAGCTATGTCTGACTCTAGTCTTTTTTTTTTTCCTAAATGTCATTCTTAATTTGAATCACAACTTGATTGATACCTAACACACTGGGTCAGACACTGAACTATCTACAATGCGTATTTTTTTTAATTTGCTTTTCATAAATGGACTTTCAGAAGAAAACTGGAAAGAGGTACTCTTCACCATTTGTGTTTGCTTGGATTCTATCCAGATGCAAAACTCTGAAATAGCCAGCCGAGGTTGGTGGGGCAATGACAATGCAGTCCTGTCCTAGGCCTTTCTATGGTGGCAGCACCTCAGTCAGTAGAACCCATATACAAGTCATGTACAATATTTTCAGAAACGGCCTTACCCTGCCTCGACTTGTAAATTCATGTATCTAAATTTCTTTTCAATTTGCTAAAACACTATATTTTATTTCTACATTTGTAAGCTTGAGGGTTATTCATTTTAGTATAATAAGTAGAAGGAAATAGAATTGAGGGTTTTTTCCTCCCCTCAATTTTTTTTTCTAATAGTATAAAAATACTCCTATGTATTAGATCTGTTGCCTTCAAGACTTTAATCATGACATTTTGATATAACAAAATGGTGTGTAAATTATAAAACAATTTTTTAAAAAAATGAACCATTGTCCATAAGACTACCCAAATTGTGAAGTGTTTTGTAACTCCTATGCCCCACCATCACTCCCTCTACCCCCAGATACCAAAATCCACTGAATATGCAGAGGGTTAACTACATCTCCGTTTTTTCTCCATTCATCTGCCCCTGAATGATCTCTGGTGGCCTTGGCCTGCAGAGGCTTGATGTAGAGTTTCAGTTCCTGGCCAGAGATTGAGATCAGGATTTGGTGTGGTAAGAGCACCAAATCCTAGCCAATAGACCAGTGGTCAGTGACAAGGCCCTGGCCCTACGGCTTTGCAAAAAAAAGAATTCCCACAAAGACGGAAGGTAGTGAAACAAGTAAAGTATTTATGAGGAAAAAGAAGTACATTACGTGTGGATAGGCACATGGGCGGACTCAGAGAGAGTCGTACCCTTGTGGCAGTTTAAATCACTTATATGGGGGCATTTCTTCTGGGTTTCCTTTGGCCAATCATTTTCATTTGCCTGGTTCAAAGTCTGTATCTGGTATATCTTAGGATCCTCCCATGGGTGTGTGCACATCTCTTAGCCAAGATGGATTTTACAGAGGAGGCCTATGGGTAGTGAGCAACAGTTGCCCTCACTCCCCTTTTGACCTCCAAGGAGCCCTTCTGTGCATGTGTAGTCGGGGAGGTCTCCTGACTTCAAGAATGAGGAATATGTGGTCTCTTATCTTCTATCTGGGCAGGGCCCAGCCTCCTCTCTCAATTGTCCTGTTATTCTTGTCCAGGAGAACTCCAGCCATTTGGCCCGGGGGCCCAGCTATCTCCTGCTTCATGAATATTAGGGAATTTTTATTTTTTTCTATCACAAATTTTATTACTATAAACATTCTTGAAAATATCTGCTGGAGTACATGTCTATATAGTAGAATACCATTTTTACAAATTTCAAACCAAACATTAAATATCTTTATAATGCCAAACTAATTTCCAAAATATTTTTTCCAACATAGATTCTGACTTGGTAGTTTCTAATTTATTATTTTTTTATCTGATGTGTGCAAAGCCTATCGCCTATTGGTTTAGTTTACATTTCTCTGATTATCTGCTTCTGAGAGTAATAGATATTTTAAAACCCAGCTTATTATTCTTCACTAATCACTTAACTAAACTGTGATTATCACATTCATCATCGTTGAACTTTTTTACCTAGCTAAAGCAAACTGCACCTAACTTACCTGGGTGATTCATAGCTTGGTTGTTTGTCCCCTGCCTTATACTTGCTCCTGGCTTTTCTTTCTGTTTGTGGGTCAGGGAGGCTTAAAGCATCATTTCCCTTTATCTTCCCTGCTTTACCACATGCTTTACCCGTGTGACTGTAATGCAAAAAACATCCGTCCTACCTAAATTACCATTCAAGCGTCAGACCTTTTTTATTTAACCCTGAGTGCATGACTGCTCCCTTTAATCCTACTCAATCTACCCTGAACAGGGAAATATCTAAAGGAGAATTTATGGTCCCAAGCTTCAAATGCTATTTCTCTGTGTACTTGGAAATGGTTTCAAAATTGCTGTTCACTGAAGTTTTAGATCAAAAACTGAGCATAGATAAAGCCAAGGTCATGACTAGTCAGCTTACAATTACTTCTGTAAAAGCTTACCTAGGGAGAGTAACCCTGCTGTGCTTTGTATCTCAAATGATGAATTATCACGAGACGCCGAATTCAAGTATTATAGAATATGGGCCCGTGATCTGGCCAAAAAAGAATTCAGTCATGACCTCACTAATTAAGCCAGTGAAGTGATATGACAGATGGGTCAGACTGGTTTAAAGGGTGTCTAGAACTCAAATAGTAACCGGGTTCAAGTGAGCATGCACAGAGCAACACGACAGATTAGAGCAATCGTTTATGCATTTTAAAATAAAAAGTCAAAACTGCTGGCATGGGCTCTCTAGAAAGTTCTCAGCAATTATGCTGCTTGACAGTAGAATATTTTCCTCTTTTTTAGACACTTGATAAGCACTCATTTGCCTCACAGTCCACGGTTTCCAACACTTGCAAAGCAGATGCAGTAATGTATGAATTTATATTATCTGCGGTTAGAGAGAAAATATTTTTCTCTGACACCTTCTCTAATATGCAAAGGACCAACAAATAATCACCAGAAATTGCTAGTGATTTTCTGTATATAGTGTATTTTACCTTTTCTGTATTATAGTGTATTTCTTGAGTTTTAATTCACTTATATGAATATCTACATAAACATATATGCAAATTCATCACAAATTTATGCCCAAGTTTTAATGAGATGATAAAGGATCATATGTCCCAAGATTTTGAATAAATATAATTTGTGGAGATAGGAAGGGAAATTTGGATAGTAGCATACAATTACTTTTTAGTTATTGCATTATTTTGTATTTCAGCATCCCCATGCAGAGAAAAAAAAAATTTTTATTTTTTTTTGAAAGACCACATTGTATCAGTTTTCATTATTCTTTACCACATTTTTTCCTCAGAGCATATCTTACAGCTACCTAAGCTGTGTGTTCTTTGACTCATTGTGAAAACTTATCCAGCACATATTTGTCTGACCCATGAACTGTGAAAAATCATTTCTGACTTTTTTAACCCAGGTTTGAGATATGGATCAAGCAGGGACAAGATATAGGCAAGCCCATAAATAGAGCAGTGCAAAACTTAAGGAGCAGAACGAAGATGAAAAAATGATCAAATCAAAGTTGTCTAACTCTCATTTTGTTCCCCTATATCAAATGTCCTCATATTGAAGTAAGAGAAAACATGAGTGTAAAATATGACCAAGACAGGTATAAGAGTGATGTTACTGAAGCAAGTTAATTTACCTAACAGAATGGCCTAACCATGTTCTGGATGTCGAGAAAATAATATAATTTTGTGATTTTCTTTATAAACCCACCCTTTCCCTACTCGGTAGGAGTAAATGAGACATAAGAAAGGCTGGATTCTAGCCCTCACATTATGTGAGTCCAGAAATGAGGTGATAAGGATAGAGCCACTTTGAAAAGTATAAAATGACCACCAAATATTTACCAGTTTTAGGTTGTTTCTTCAGTTTCAGAATAAATATATTAGCCAACATAGCAATGCTTTGATGAGTTAACCACGATTTTTCCTAAAATGTGAATGTAATCAAGGCCTTTACCACGTCAGCATGCCTGCCCTCAGAGACCCCATTGCTTCTAGGACGCCTTCCAGACTCACCAGCACGTTGAACAACATCCTTGATGAGTTGACCCCCGTGCCTTTCTCCAGCCTCAGGGCTCGCCATTCTGCAACTGATTTAGAATTTATCTCCTGGCCTTTTGGGTTATTTAATAATGCTAAGAGATGCTAGAATATCTCAGTGCATTTGCCAAATGGTTCTAGTCCTATCATGAGTACGTGTGCCCTTTCCATGCTCACCTCATATACTACCTTCTTGATGGAACTTTCCCGACTATGCAGATAGCATTTCCTTTTTCATCACATGGGTCTTTATTTCTCTTGTTTGTATTGTTGCATGAAAAATATGATATTTTAGCCTTGAATTGTTACTGTGTCTGCTTCTTTTCACTAGGGTAAGCCCTTAAGGACAGAGTGTGTTTCAGAAGATTTTCTATTCCTAATCCCCAGGGCAGCCCCTGACATAAAAATGTTTATGAAATGGACTTGAGTAGATATCACCATAAGTATTACTCTCTTTTCTTTCATAAGATGACATTATAGCTACTCTTCAACATAATATATAGAAGAGAAAGTGACTATGTAAATAAAACTTACCTGCAAAATAAATAAAAATGCTCTGTTGGAATGAAATGAAACTTTAGAGTGCCTGATACCTTCAAGAAAGTTTTACTAAGGAATATGAGTGATGTTCACATACACTCCGACTTCAAGGTGCTTAAAATCTAGCAAATTAGATAGCTGTGCAATTCTCTGTAAACCAAAAACAAAACAAAACAGAAATCCATCATGCATGAACCTCTTTGGAAGTTAATGATAATAAGAATATTATCAGTTTAGAGACTTCAAATTAAAAGTATTTTTCTCTGTGACATTCAAGAAGAGATTTAAGGACCAAATTGACTTTTGGTGCACACAATGTATTTCATGGGTACTGGGATACTTGGGGAATGTAGGGTAGGCTATCTCCTAGATTTCAAATGCTACAGTAGTATTTTGTACTTAATTTATTAAATATGTCAAGCTAGTGAAATTTTAGGACTACAAGAATTAGATGAATAGGAATACACACTTTAGAACAATTAAAACAGGCTGCTACTAACAGAGGATTGTGACAACATGAGAAAAATGTCAGGAGACAAAGTAAGGACAAATGCATGACAACCATACTGAACTATGACTGGAAACAAAGTAGTGACTGCCTCAGTAGATGAGAAAGATAGGGGTGTTAACATGGACAGATGTAGATTTGAATGATCTGTCAGCCAAGTCATTCATAAAGAGCAAGGGAGGAATTAAAGGTGAATCTGAGAATTTGACAGTGGATAACTGGAATAATTATGGACAAATAACAGACAAGATATTATGAGAAAGATGTCTTGAAATAAAATGATGTGAATATAGTAAGTAACCAAAGAATTGTTATATAAAGTATACTATAGTAAAAATACAATAGTAGCAGCTTCTCTTTACATTAGTACTGGGAAAAAAAAGTATTACTCATTTGAGACTCAAAGATCTATGTAATACATTAAAAATTACATTGTTATTACATGGCAGTCAAAATTCAAATTCATGAAACTGTAAACTTGCTACAAGCTTTTTTGGTTTTTAACTCACACATGTCCTGTCACTAGTTTACTCACTTAACTGGCGGCATACTTACAAAAGTATTGGGCAGCTGCCTTCAGAATAGACCAATAATTAAAATATTAATTCTCCTAAAACTGAAAACTTGCTTTTATGTTAGATAATAAGCCCATTATTACAGCATTTGAGTCAGAGGACTAATTGAAACAAACAAGCAAAAAGGATGATATTTTTCTCTTTTAAACTCATTAAGTAGGGGAAAGATTTTACATGAGTTGATTGGTAGTATAGAGCCACTTTCAAGAGAAATAAAAGCATTAAGACTAGAAAATTTTGCCATCCCACTCGCTATTTTATTTTGTCTATAGAGCATCAACCAGCCCAGTAGACTTTTTACACTAAATCGACTGAGCAGATTATTATCCTGTAACTGAAAAGGTCGTTCAAGTGATTACTTTTGCTAAAGTTTTATCCCCGCCTTGACGTCAGACAGGAAAACAGTAAGTAAAAACAAAAAATTGGTCTGCGTATGTTTCTTATTTTTTGTTTAAGAATAAAAATTGATGATAGTTTAGAGAAGAAACATCTTTTTTGTGGAAAAAAAATCACTGTGTCTAAGTAAGAGAGTTCCTAAAAGTAATTTTATTTCATGAGAAAAACATTTTTCTTGGTGATTCTTTTAATAACCTAAATAATGATTCTTTCAATCAAGACATTGCTCCTATAGATGTAAATTGTATTTCATCTCTGTGTTTAGGTGACTTGGTAAAAAATTCACAGTGTGACAGAGACTTCATTGAATAACAATAAAGATTTAATTTTTCTTTTTACTTTGCTAGTACATTTTTTTAAATTTTGGAATACACATTTTCAAAATTTTCTACTGCAACAGACTAAAGGTAATAGGCCGTATCACATACTGGTTGATGGTCCTCAAGCTAGTCGCGATGTTTAAAGGAAAAGCCAGCAAGAGCAGCCCCAGGCCAGTTGGTCCCCCTCCAGAGAGAGGCATTGCCAGCCTGCCCTGAGGACCCCCGCCTGGGCCTGCCCCACCCTCCCCACTCCTCTTCCCCCCTCCTGATCTCACTGCCCTTCTTGACTCTGTGATGTGTCTTATTTGGTTTTTTTGGTTGTTATGCGTTTGTTTTTTGTCATCACCAGAATCAGTGATCTCTTTGTATAGCACAAATTATCTGCCTTAAAGGGGTTCTGGGTTGGGGAGTCCAGATTGCCTCCTTCTCTTTTTCCCTGAGTCTGCCCTCCCTGTGCAGAAAGGCTGACATTAAACCAAAAACTGGAGGGAGCAGGGCCGGGACAGGGAGACTAGGAGCCTGTGATTCCTGCACTTGAAGCTGGCACTGTTCATCCTTCCAGATCACTGAGCTAAGTCCTGGTACTCTGACCTGGCCCTGGTGAAGACCTCAGCCCCTTTCAGAAGACCCTGGAGTCGGGATAAGGCTGCAGGGCCTCGTTAGGGTATCCTCGGACAGCTCTGTGGTTCCAGTGCTCTTGGGTGGGCCAGGACATGGCCACACAGTGTCCCACCTCCCCAGCTGGTCCCCTCTCAGTCCACACTTCGTCTTATCCTCAGTGGGGTGACAGGAGAGAAGGACAGGGACTTGGCAATTTGAGCCCTTCAAGAAGGTTCAGAGGAATCCTCTAGCCTTGCCCCCTGGCCACACCTTTACAGGCAGCTCAGAGGAAGGGTGCAGCTCCCCCTGACCCTTGCTGGGGCTTCAGAGGTAGAGGGGATCCAGGGGGCTTGGGGGAGGGGATTCAGCTCAGTCTAGTCCCACCTTTTAGGGAGGACGTTGAGAGCAACAGGATAGGAAGATGAGGACTTACATGCTCATAGCAAAGAGAGATAGCACCACTGTTAAGCCAGGAGCTGAAAAATAGGTTGTCTTTCTGATCCCAATCTGCTTGAAACCTAACTTTGCTTCCCCATTTGCCTTCACACCTTCCTCACACCATTCATTCATTCATTCTTCATTCATTCACTCATTCAACAGGTATTTATTGACAACCTATTATAAGCTTAAACTCCCCCCCCACTTTGCCCTGACATGTGCCATGTCCAATGTCTAATTCATCATTCTATTTCCAAATCACTCAAAACCTTGAGCTTGGGAATTAGATTGGGGTTACCTGTGTTTTTTATTATGGACTAGGATTTTAGAGCCCTGATCCACCCTGTAGGTTAGCTGGGCCAGGCCTCTCAGTTCACAGGTGAGAAAACTGTGGTGACCCACAGGGATTAAGTGCCTTGCCCAAGGGCAGGGGTCAACCTGGAGATGGAAGATCTGGACCGAGGCCCAGGTGTTCAGATGCCCTGCCCATGCCTCATCTCTGCTCTGGGCTGCCTCAGTCAGTGATGAAAACAAGGGAAGGGGCAGAGAGGGACAGTCTCCTAGGTCAACCCTCGGGCAAGGCCCTGGGCCAGGATTCACCCTTCCCAGTGCCTCCGAGGCAGCATCAGCAGGGACCCCAGCATTGACCCCACCTGTATTCTGGAGTCCTTTCCCCACCCACTCAAGACTTAGATGCACTCATCCATTGAACATGTTTATTAACCACCTGTTATGGGCCAAGAGCTAAGAACCCAGTAGTGAAATGGACAGACTCATGGAATTTAGATTCTAGTGGGGAAGTCTGACCCAGGTAATGAAAGTTAGGAAAGAGGAGGATATGATGTGACTGCATTGCAATCCTGGGGCCCTAGCTGGGCCCAAGACTGGGCAAGAGTCTTGGAGAAACCTTTGCAAAACCTTAAGTGGAAGGGTGTGCGGAGGTGTTAGAGGTTGAAGCCAGTGTGAGCTCCCTATGGCTCCTCTGACCCATAATCAAGGGCCCAAGGAGCTGAATTTACAGCAGCTGGAGGGAGTGGAGCAAGTAGGGGATGGGGAAATGGCCAGGTTGGATTAATCCACTGGTCTCGACCAGTTCAGAAACAAGATTATTTGGCCATAGGCTGATCTTCAGCCTAAGAAGGTACTTCAAATGCATAAGCCTAGTTGCAGTTTAAACCCCAGCAAAACATTCTTCCCCATAAATGTAAAAACTCACCCCCACTCCCTCCCCTGCCTTTTTTTTTTCCCCCCTGAAATCTTTAGATGAGCAACTGCCTGTCTCCACCCCTTCCCACTGCGTCTCCTTTCTGGGACAGGCTGAGACCTTTGAGCAAGGTAATGCCTTCCTTGACTACTCCTCATAGTCAGTATATCTGTACCTCACTCAGACAGGAGGACGGAACTACCCAGGCTTATTTCAGCGGGTTGCACACTTTACAAGACAGCAGGAAACCTGCTTAAGGGAGGAGAGCAAGTGGGTGTGTCCCCAGCTTCTAGAAAGGGCAGAAAAGAGTTCTCTCACTGGATGGGGAGTGTCTTGGGAAACCCCACCAGTTCCTTCATCATTTCTTGGAATTCAACTCCCAGAGGGTCTCAAGAGTGGTCTCTGGAAAGGGGGTGGGGGGTCTGCATGTATTTCAGGTTGTGGCTGTTAGTTCTAGGACTCTTACTTCTCTGGCTAAGGGCTCAGCTTCTTAGAAGTTCAGCTTTCTTCTTTCTGAAAGACCAAATCTAGTTAATGTAACCAGAAACTTGGGGACTGCCAAGTATGGCTCTGTCCCCGCCATTCAAAAGGAAGGAGTGTCAGGCAAGTTCAAGTGGATGCAGTATGTGTGTGCATGTGCATGTGAGTGTGTGTGGTACTGGATATCATCTCTAAAGACTGGAAATAAAACAAACTTTAAAAAAAAAATAAATTTGAACAGTATAACCAAAGAAAGTTATATATGTTTCCTTTGGGTTTTCGTTACTCCTTTCCTAGTGCCTTATCCACAGTATTCATTCTTAATGAAGAGACTGGTTGTTTAAATATTGTATATATCCACTTTCTACCAAAACTTTTGGTTAGATTTTTGATGTTTGAGAGTCTTGTGAGCATGAAGAAGAATTTTTACTATTAATGATACATTCCATGTTTCTTTATAAATCTTATATGTTAATAAATTGTTCTTTATATATTTAAACACTACTGTGCAATAATTGGATTAAACTTTGGTAAAATTAAAAAAGATTGTTTGTAAAAATAATTGTTGACTGAAAATAATTATAAACCATCTGAAGTTTTAGTCTATAATTATAAATTTAACATGGCTGAGTTTTAGAACATTTAGAAATTTATTAAATAGCAGATAAAGCATAAAAAATAAGATATCACAGTACTCATATTACACATTTATATGAAAACAACGTCAAGGGTTTATTATCTTCATATGTTCTATTATCCCCTCAGAATTCATTACCTTTACAGATATTTTTTTCTATATTTAAGACTACTGCTTCATCCAAGAAAAGGTTTTAAGTTATGGGTTACTAAATAATTGATTTGGGGAGA
The DNA here is from genome assembly GCF_005190385.1 of Monodon monoceros. Taxonomy (NCBI): domain Eukaryota; kingdom Metazoa; phylum Chordata; class Mammalia; order Artiodactyla; family Monodontidae; genus Monodon; species Monodon monoceros. The sequence goes on along the minus strand of NW_021703774.1, from coordinate 11,391,830 downwards.
AGATGTGGAACTTGCTAGCAAAGCCAAACCTATACCCTGCTATAGTCAAATTCTGTGTTTATACCAATGAGTCTTTTTAAGCTCATAGATTTTACAGAAGTGTAATTCTCCTGAAAGTTTTGTTCTTCTTTCTCGTCTCCTTTTAGCTTTGCTTTTCAGACAATACCTGGCCAACTGGCCTGTCATTTTTTCATATTGACCCGGTAGTTAGTTCTGTGGAAAAACTGTGCCTGTTTTCTTAAGTAGCTCATTCTAATTATCAGCATAATTGTTAAGCTTTAGTTCCCAGATCACAATGTATTATGTCTACAGAGTCAGCTTTCCCATTTAGAACATTTTGTTAATCCATAATCTTTGGAAAAGCCAGTTTAAGCCCATTTTTCTTGTCATCTGGTTGATAACACAGGTTTTAAAAACGTGTCCACAAATTATTTGCTTCCTTCATCTTTAACAGATGGACCCTAATTCTCCCTCTCTTAAGTATAGGAGGACTTAATGACTTGCTTCTAACAATCAGAATTAAGCAGAAGTGATGGTGCGCACTTTTGGAAACCAGGTTATAAATAAGCACTGTGGCTTCTGTCTTCATTGTTTCATCTTGTGCTCTCTTTTAAAGAAATCTCACTCTGGGGAAAGCCAAGAAGCTGGAGCCACTGAGACGGCCTTCAGTCTCACAACTCTCAGAACTGAGGCCTGCCAACAACCCTCAGAGCTGGCTTAGAAGCAGATCTTCAGCTATGGTCAAGTCTTGATGTAACTGCAGCTTGACTAAGAGCCAGAACTACCCTGATAAACCACTCCTACCTTCCTGCTCCTTTGAAACTGAAATCATGAACGTCCCTTGTTTTAAGCTGTAAGTTTGGGGGTGATTTTTAAACAGCAATGGATAATGTAGAGGAGCAAAACTTGCACCCACAAAATGTCTCTTTGACCTGTGGATTATTTTGAGCTGGAAACAATCAAAACCTAAAAATGTCAGGAAGAAACTCTGACATTCCCTCTAACTTCCTAAAAGTATGTAGACAGAAGACTCGTTCCAGGAAGGCAGCTACTACCATAGATAATTACAGTATGAACTAGGTGTGTAGACAGGGAGGAACCTAGCAAAGTCCATTAAAATTCCTCCCTGGGTCCCACTGTCTCTTTCTGGCCCAGCAAACATTTGTTTACCAAACATTTGCTTCCCCATCTCCATGTGAATTCCCTTCCTCCCCTTTGAAGTCCCAAACCCAGACCCCCAACATCCTCTTTTGTTTTTAGCTGAAGATGGTATTTAAGGTGAGGATTTGGGCCATTTTGGCAAGTTACACAGTTCTCCTGGGTCTCTCCCATGGATACTTCTTGTTAAATTTTGTTTTATTTTCTCCTGTTAATTTGCCTCATGTCAATTTAATTCTTAGGTCAACCAGAAGAGCCTAGAAGCGTAGAGAAAAATTTCTTCCTCCCCGACAATAATCAATACAATCATATTGATGTTGATGAACACTTGTAGCAATTGTTATGACTACTCATATACTTATTAGCTCTTCCTGTTTGGGGTCTGTTTCCTACTTTTGCCAGAATTCACCTTTAAAAGAAAATAACATCGTATTCTATATCATGTTTTATTTTAGGTAGTATGTGATATTACATAATTATTATATACTTTTAATACATGTTATATTTTACATATTATAAAAATATATTGATTTTTTCATGTATTGGTGCTATGAGGTACTCATCCCTTTTGATGGACTCAACATATTCTATAACCTAAAGTTACAATTTTCTTTTTGATGCCGAAATTATCACAATGTGGCCAAGAGAGAGTAGGCACTTTTGGCCTTTTAGCAATAATCCATATATCTTTGACAGTTTCATTCTTCTGACTTGAAATCACTAAAACTTCCTAGCAAGAGAATGTTTTAAACACATTCTACTTTGAGGTGGAAGGGGGGATACATATGTAGGATGATATGTATGCCTCAAAGTTGTATTGCTTGCTCCTCTAGGTTCATAATCCAGGTACTACCTGCCTCTTACTGTCTCTTCAGTCAAGTCTATATAATTCAGCCTCCATAGAGACACTTCCCTGGCTCTCCTATGTAGAAGGGATGCAGCCACCAGCACTTTCTAGTCTCTTTTTTTATGGTGTTTATCCATATGCAAAATCATATTATATAAATTCTTTGTACCCTTTTGTATTTTTAATTATGAGAACATATCTTCTTAAAATTTTGATCTATGGGAATGCATTACCTTATTCTTTTCCTAAGATAAGTAAATACATTTAAACTATGAAACCATTCCCTACTCTGTCTTTAAAGTTGTCCAGCAACAAAGCGGATGGTTATTCCACATTTGAGAATAGATGCAATTTTAACTTTTATGACTTAAAATCAAGAAAATTCCCTAGATTATTTCCTAGCTCCCTGGCCTAAGCTGAAAATAACAAAAGCTAAAATTTATTGAAGACCCGTGTTGTGCCCTGCACAGAGCTATGTTCTTTATGTGTCAACTCATTTAACCCTCAAGATTACCCTATGAGAATTGTGAGCAGACTTACCCTTATTTTAGACTAAAGACATTGTCAGAAGGAGATTTAGCAACTGGTTCAAGGTCACAGAGTCAGGGCAAAGTAGGATTTGAAGTTAAACAGAATTCTCAAGTCCATGCCCTCCAATTCACAATGCTATAATTAGTAGACTACCAGCAGATTTCTGGAAAAATCTGTTTCATGAATGTGATATAAAATTTGCAACACATTTTAATGGACACATTTTTAATTTATTACTTTTATAGAAATCGAATTCATCTAGGAATAAAGCACTTACAGCAATTTCAAGTAAGGAGAAAGTTTTTGCAATCAACTATGCAGAAGAATATCTTCAAATATTTATAAATACCTAAATGTTTACAAGTGAAAAATTAATATTTGTCCTAGTAGAAGAAAATACTGGGGGGAGAGGTTAAAATCAACTGGATACTTTTTATTACATTTTTCTTGTATTAACAGAAAAAAAAGATTGAAGGATTTTTATTTTTATTCCTATCTACAGCTTCTTAAAGGTAAACTTACATGTTTGCCTTGCTTATTTTTCACATTTTATGACCATCAGCAGCTTCAGGATATAAAGATGTGATACATATAATGTGTTTCAAATTGTAAGCATCAACATTTCGGCCCAGGAAATACAAATTAGCTTAACAGAAAGATCACAGGTGATCTGAGTATAGGCTTTTAAAAAAAGCACAATCTTGACTCAAATTTTGGAACTAGCTGTCTCTGGCTGATCCTTGTTTATCCCACATGAAAGACTACATTAACTTTGAAAGCGTAAGATGTTTCATTGTCTTCAAATATTAGACAGTTTATAAACTATGTTCTCCTCTTCATACTATTAATTTTAAGATACATTAGACTCCCAATTCTACGAAGTTGGATTATAAAAGTTAAAGTAGATGTTTTTCTCTTTAATTCACGTTTTGGTTTATCTTACCTTTTTACTTTTTCCTGAACCAAAGAGAACGTTTATTGGGAGTTTGATAGGAAGAATATAGGATTCCAATGTTTAAATTTTATCTTCAAAATACAAAACCTATTGATAAAATAAATAATTCAGTGAATCATCAGCATGCCTTGAAGATACCTAGTTGTTTACATTTCCTTGGCCTTAGTTTAGTCAGCCACTAGCAACTTTCAGAAAAGAAGCAAGAAAGGAGAAAGAACAATTTCTTTCCTCTCTCTGTTCTCTCTCTCTCTTCCCCTCACCATCATTTCCCTTTGGTAAAAATATTATTAATACTTTCCACAAATGTAAGAAGCTAATAATGTATTTTTGATTATTTTAACTGATCACAAGGATTTTGCTTTTTTAATTTTTATTGAAGTGCAGTTGATTTACAATGTTGAATTAGTTTCAGGTGTACAGCAAAGCATTGGATTGGCCAAAAAGTTCTTTTGGGTTTTTCCGTAACATCTTACAGAAAATCCTGAATGAATTTTTGCCCAATGCAATAATTCAGTTTTATATATCTTTTAAAAATTCTTTTCCCTTATAAGTTACTATAAAATATTGAGTATAGTTCCCTGCGCTATATAGTAGATCCTTGTTGGTTATCTATTTTGTATATAATCCTAAACTCCTAATTTATCTCTCCCCTCACCCCCTTTTCCCTTTGGTTGCCACAAGTTTGTTTTCTGTGTCTGTGGGTCTATTTCTGTTTTGTGTGTAAGTTCATTTGTATCATTTTTTTTTTTAGATTTCACATATAAGTAATATCATATGATATTTGTCTTTCTCTGGCTTACTTCACTTAGTATGATAATCTCTAAGTTTATGTTTCTGCAAAAGGCGTTATTTCATTCTTTTTTATGACTAATATTCCATTGTATAAATATATTACCTCTTCTTTATCCATTCATTTGTTGATGGGCATTTAGGTTGCTTCCATGTCTTAGCTGTTGTAAATAGTGCTGCTATGAACATTGGGGTGCATGTATCTTTTTGAATTATCATTTTCTCTGGATATATGCCCCAGAGTGAGATTGCTGGATCATATGGTAGCTCTATTTTTAGTTTTTTAGGAACCTCCATACTGTTCTCCATAGTGGCTGTACCAATTTACATTCCCACCAACAATGTAGGAGGGCTCCCTTTTCTCCACACCCTCTCCAGCATTTATTATTTGTAGACTTTTTGATGATGGCCATTTTGACTGGTGTGAGGTGATACCTCACTGTAGTTTTGATTTGCATTTCTCTAGTAATTTGCGATATTGAGCATCTTTTAATGTGCCTTTTGGCTATCTGTATATCTTCTTTGGATAAATGTCTCTTTAGATCTTTTACACATTTTTTGATTGAGTTGTTTGGTTTTTTGATATTGAGTTGTATGAGCTGTTTGTATATTTTGGAAATTAATCCCTTGTAAGTCACATGGTTTGCAAATATCTTCTCCCATTATGTAGGTTGTCTTCTCGTTTTGTTTATGGTTTCCTTTTCTGTGCAAAAGCTTTTAAGTTTACTTAGGTCCCATTTGTTTATTTTTGTTTTTATTGACGTTACTCTAGGAGGCAGACCCAAAAAGATATAACTATGGTTTATGTCAAAGAGTGTTCTGCCTGTGTTTTCCTCTAGGAGGTTTATTATAGTATCCATTATATTATATTAAGCATTTAATCCATTTTGAGTTTATTTTTGTGTGTGGTGTTAGAGAATGTTCTAATTTCATTCTTTCATGTGTAGCTGTCTGGTTTTCCCAGAATGACTTATTGAAGAGACTGTCTTTTCTCCATTGCATACTCTTGTCTCCTTTGTAGATTAACTGACAATAGTGTGTGGTTTATTTCTGGGCTTTCTATCCTGTTCCATTAACCTATGTTTCTGTCTTTGTGCCAGTACCTACTGTTTTGATTACTGTAGCTTTGTAGTATAGTCTGAAGTCAAGGAGCCTGATTCCTCCAGCTCTGTTTTTCTTTCCCAAGATTTCTTTGGCTCTTCAGGGTTTTTTGTGTTTCCATACAAATTTAAAACTTTTTGTTCTAGTTCTGTGAAAAAATGCCATTGGCAATTTGATAGGGATTGCATTGAATCTGTAGATTGCCTTGGGTTGTATAGCCATTTTGACAATATTGATTCTTCCAGTCCAAGAACATGGTATATCATTCCATCTGTTTGTGTCATCTTCAATTTCTTTCATTAGCATCTTATTGTTTTTGGAGTACAGGTCTTTTGCTTCCTTAGGTAGGTTTATTCCTATGCATTTTATTCTTTTTGTTGCAATGGCAGATTTTAACAGAGAAAAATAAAGGAGCTATTGGACAAAGTTCCACTTCATTTGTATATTTTTAAAGTTTTACTATAAATTGTTTTAAATATTGTAGTATATTTTCAAAACCTACAATTCTTCCATATCCAAATGCAAGATAAAGAATCCAAAGGCAGAAGTTCTTGGATATAGACTATTTTCTAAATTTTCTATTTATGGTCATCCTATTAGGCTTTAATAAACTGAAACAAATTTTCCATCACTCTCAAATGCATATTAGAAATGATTAATCAGGTCTTTTTTAGTTTGAATTTATAAAAACTACATTTAAGGCAAAAATAACTCATTATCTACAGACTCAAGCACAGTTTTTAAATGCTTAAGAGAATTTCCTTGTAAACCTGCTGCACCCCACACCATCCACAGATCTCAGCTGACCTGTACTGTGATGACTTAATTAATTCTCAGTCAGATGCCACATGGATGAAATATTCTGATAAGCTACCTGTGGTTTGAAAAAGCTCTGTCCTCCTGGTGGATGTCACTAGGTTCTCCCCTCATGCCTACCTACCCACACATTGAGAATTCCTTATAAGGTATCCATTTTACCTTTTTTGTATTATCCATGAATCCTCTTATAATGTGCTTTGGGAGTTTCCTCCATTAATATAAGCTAAGACTTTTTAAAACACAAAAAGTGTGTCAGCTGACTTTTTATATAAAAAGGTGACTTATTTTGTATATTGTATCCACATCTGTAACAACTTAGTCATTAAAAATAAATATTCTAACAAAGTCAATTACCTCTGGAACCTGGCCCCAACTCCACGTTTTCAACTCCTAAAAATGAAATGACACACCCCTGTCTATGACTTTTCCCTTGCTAACTATCTAGAATTACTCTCTTCATCTGTGCTCTGATAGCACTTAATTTATAGCTCCCTAAAGGCTCTAATCATTTTCTACTATCTTTGAGTTATTTGTGTTCATGTTTTACTTCTCCCAATGGACCCATATTTGAGAGCCAGAATCATTTCTTATTTATGACTGAATCACCCACAGAGCACAGTGCAACATCTTACACAGAGCAGGAACTCCACAATCTTTATTTTGAAGGTGAAATTGAAATTAATAAATTATGCTAAATATATACAGTCCAAACTAAGAGAATTAGATACTCAAGATATTTTGGGAAGCTATAGACTTAGTTGCAAAAGCAAGTGCATGTGTTTCTACATCTAATCTCTTACACAAGCAAAAACGTCTAATTAATAGGTCCTTCAATTCCAGAATTTTGAAGTAATTTTGAGCTTTGCAAAACAACCATAGTAAAAAGCTAATGGAATAATTTAATAAGTGTGTATAAGTGTTTAGAGAAAATGCCTTTTTATATATTAATTTCCATTTACCACTATCTGTCCTTATAAAATCAGAACAGAAAACCAGTAAAATATGCATATTTTTATATTTTTGCATGGATTTAATGAAATCATTTTCTCATTCCCCAAATATACTTTTACTGAACAACAATTATGTACTAGGCAGTATAAATTAATTTTTTCTCTCTAAATATAATTGAATATAGAGAAGATATTCTCAGTTTCAGTCAAGTTAAGAGGTGTAGGAGACTAAATTTAATGCTGTTTTCCAAAATTGTGTTTTTAAAAAATTGATTGGAAATTGGTAATAAGAATATGGATTAAAGTCCACCCTTAACAACATTCCCAAATATGCTTCTTGGTATAACACCAGTATCTTGCTAGGAGAGCCACTTTATGTTCTGCTTCAAGTACTTCACATTACAGTACTTAATTAATAATGATGAACTAATAAAAATTATTTTCCTTTCTAAGTTTTCAAGATAAAGTGAAGAAGGTCTGGGACAACACATTTCAACTTTTTTTTTTTACCTAAATTCAAACAGACTTTTGACCTGCATTTTGCAGTTTACATATCTAGTTTAAATGATAAGGACCAATATAAAACACAACAAAACAAACCTTCCGGTATTTTTTCTTCTTCTTCTATTTAATGGATATATTTAAGAACAAAATTTTTCTGACATTGTTTTAGCTGCTGACGTGTAACAAATCACTCCGAAGCCTAAGCATCTTAAAAAATAATAATCATTTATATCTTTCACAATTTTTGTGCATCAAGAATTCTAGAGCAACTTGGCTGTGCAAAACAGATCTCTGCATTTTTCTGCTATCAATATTCTAAATAAAGAAAATTAAGGGAAATACAAGATGTCTTAAGAAAATTCTTGGAACTGTATAAAATATTTCTGAAAATATATCTATTATAGGTATCTATCCAAACTGCTCATTCCCAATGGGTTATTGTTACTATGAATTTTCTCTGTAGGAAGATGTTGATGTGTGTGTGTGTAGCTCTATGATGAATAAATCTCCTGTAAATTACAACAGAAGCTGTCTGCACTGGATATAGGCAATAAGAGGAGTAAGACTTTCCCTGTAGAAAAATTTTAAATAGTTGTAAACCTGGCTAAAACTCAGCCTACCTCTTTCATCATCACTATGCACTGGAAATTCTAAATAATATAATGTCAATGACACAATATTTCTCTGTGAAAATTTTCTTCTTTGGCTTAAAATCAAAATTACTGCAGTTATCATTGAGTTTTAATAATGTGATAAAAATTCAAATTGCAAATCAGCACATTTTTATTACTCCCTTTAAAAATCTTTGCATTCTACATGAAAGTTAATTTGAGAACTCTCAGTATACAGTCAAAATCTACTCAAACAGATCAGTTACACAAATTTGTTCCAAGAGTTAAATGTGTAGTGATTCAGAATCAATCAAACTAATTTTGGGGGTCAGTCTTGTCTACAACCACCATGTAATTACAATTTCCTATGTTTAACAGTAGAATTAAAATAAACCATGAAAGCACAGTGCTTGTAAACAGCAGAAACAAAATTTGAGTTGCATTTACTGTCACTCTGCAAATTATTCTCTAATCTTGGCAGAAGAATTTCTACTGGGAACCTTTCCTCTGGCGTATTTTCCCTTTCTTCAAAAAATACATTAATGCAAAAGATAAAGGACTGTTATCCAAATGTACAAAAAACTCTTAAAACCCAACAATAAGAAAACAAACTACCCAATTAAAAAATGAGTCAAAGACCTTAACAGACATCTCACCAAAGAAGATACACAGATGGCAGATGATATTAAAAGTTGCTCCACATCATATGTCATCAGGGAAACACAAATTAAAACGACAATAAGATACCACTAGACACCTATTAGAATGACCAAAATCCATAACACTAATAATACCAAATGATGGTGGGAATGTAGAGCAAGAGGAACTCTTCCTCATTGCTGGTGGGAATGCAAAATGGTTCCGCCACTTTGAAAGATTAAACCTACACTGACCGTATGAGCCAGCAATCATGCTCCTTGGTATTTACCTAAAAGAGTTTGGACTTTGGGTGATGATGACGTGTCAATGTAGACTCATCAATTGGAACAAATGTATCACTCTGCTCTGGGATATTGATAGTGGGGGACGCTGTGGGTGTTTGAAGCATGGTAGGGGGCATATAAGAACTCTCTGGACTTTCTGCTCAATTTTGCTGTGAACTTTAAACTGCTCTAAAAGATAAAGTCTACTTAAAAGAGAAAAATTTTAATGTAATTTAATATATTAACCTATCACTTTTGTCCTTTGGTATTGTAGTGTATTTTAATGACCTTATAAATTTTAATAAAAGAAAATTCTAGTGTTTGAATATTTTTTGCAGCCTTATCAATATTTTTACTTCATAAATAAGACATTTCAAAATAATCTTGCAGTATAGAGAAGAATATATTAAAAAATGATCTGTTCCAGGTGTTAAATTTTACTTCAGAATATATAACTATCGGTACTTTGCCTCAGGCGTTCACTTTTAAAGTTATCATTCCCCTCAAAAGCTAACTCATTGCTTTAGTCCATGAATGTACTGAAATTTATGTCCATTTAAGATCACTTTTTTTTTTTTTTGCTGATCCTACCAGTCTACCAGAAATTACTACTTTGAAGAAATTTTAGAATTTGCATCTTGAATTTCTTTTAAGAAATGTTTTAGGAGCAGCGATCTAATGAATTTGCATATAAGTGTATTTTTCTCTTAAATTTTCAGTTTTTCAGGACTATTTGATGGTGTTAATGAGATTGTATTTATACACATGCTCCCTAAAGCTATTCCTTGGCATCTTGCTGAAAAAAGAAATGTATGAAAATACTTTAGCTCATTGCACCGGATAATAACACAGTAAGAGCATTTATTTTTCATAAGGAGCTTTTGATCCCAATTATTTGGGTAATCTGATTTTATGGTGTCAAGAAAACTTATTTTCTTCTAAATGCATAATACAAGACTTCAGCCATCTGTCCACTGAGCTGTGTAGAGGCAGAAAACCCAAAGGTGCATAGGCCATTTATTAATAAATTTGAAAAGGGAATAAGAGAAGGAAGAAATTTAAATAATTCTACCTGATTTCATACTCTCTATATTTTATACTTACACTTTTTAAATTCTCATTTTTGTTGGATAATTTGCTGGTGATTTCATGTTTACATATCTCTGCTGGTGAACATCTATGAGAATAAAACGTTTCACTTATTTCCAGAAAGGAATCAGTATCCACATCAAGTGTATGTTGCAGTGTCTACTACAGGGACTCGCTGAGGGTAAAACAGTCTTGGTCCAAGGAACATTCAATCTCTTCTTTCTTAGTCACAATTTATGGGTATAATTTGAGCTACTATTTTTTGTAGACATTTAGCCTTCTCCCTAATTTCCATTTTGATTGATGAATAAAACTCTTAAAAATATTTTGATTCTAAGAATAATTGTGTTTAAATATCAATGAAGAGATAGATATCCAAAAATACGGAATATGTTTGCAAATGTACTTCTCTAAATATATCATTAAATCCCAGGAAGAAGATAGAAATATGGATTATATTTGCTAATAAAGTCAATATTATTTTTGTTTTTGTTACTGTTAAATTTGGTTAGTTTTTTCTCCTTAAGGTTTATAATGGTCTTCTCACCACTGAGACTCAATTTATAGGCTATTCTGCAGGAGATATTAATTATGATGTTTACTAAGCTGAAAAGAGTAGAATTCTTTCTTACTCTAACTCTTTTTTGCAGCTCAACTCAGAACTTAACAACTGTTTTGTGAGTACAGAATTTTCTCTCAGTCTGATTAAAAATACCTTATTGTCATCCACCCAAAATAAAAGTGTAATTTTCTTAGATTTTATTTTTCATTGTGTTTTTTTTTATGTTCTGCATTATTTATAAATTCATCATTACATAATAGTTGAAATGACAGGGCTTTTAAAAAATTAAAATGGAAATGAAAATTTTAGTAAATTAAGTTATGAAAGAAAGGATTGGGATATTCCGGATATGTACATATTAATTTATCTTTGAAACACTGAATTGATATTTAATTATCTTTTGGAAGGTGAGACAGTTATAACATTACACATTAACACACATATCAGTTAGAATTAGTACAGATTCTGAATTTCATTTAGAGCTGTACTAATTGCTGATTAGCATTGAAAGAGGGAAATAGTACAATAGTATACATACAAACACACGTTTCAAATTGTTCCCACCGAGACAAATTGGACACATTGTGTGTGTGTGTGTGTGTGTGTGTTTTAACTAGCATTTACAATACCTACATTCTATAAGCAAAACAATTTGGAGCAGATGAACATTCTGTAAATGAATCATACTAATCAATAAACTCATTTGCTATGGTATGATTTAAAGATATGGTATGAGTCTCATTTATTGGATATGATTCTACAACTGAAATTTAACTGAAAAAAAAATGAGACCTTTGAAAAATGTTAAACACTTTCTATTTTCAAAAATATGTGATGAATTTTACTAAATAAATCTTTAATTTTTATTACCTACAATATAATCCCAAGACATAAAGCATAAGACATAGAATACACCAAACCAACACACTGAAATTTATTCAAAAGGAGAGGAATTTGTTAGGTGTCTTTTTGAATTGGCAAACTTACTCCTAAAACTTTTAAACTCTAAAAGTTTAGACACTAATTCTTAATACTCAACCAGTCAATTAGCAGATTTTCTGTTATGTTACCCTGAGATTGTATGAAATTGGAAATAGATTCTAAATATTCTGTGCTTACGGTGATGCAAGTAAATTATTGTGAAAACCATGTTGGATAAATACCCAACATTAACTAAATTCATCTCACTATAGATAAGGTTGTATTTTGTATAAATGAAGAAATAGAAAAGAAATTGTGATCATATTTTCAAGACACAATCAAAATTTTCTATCCATTCTTCAGTTAATTGGTTTCTTCCATTTAAAGAGAAAATCTAAAATTTTTTTTTATCTTGGTATTATTCTTGGAATAGTTGGCTCTTTGTCATAGTTATTTTGTTTACAACACTTGGAAACGCATACCTATGTATAATGTTCTCACAAAATAGGAGGAAATACGTTTTTTCCAAATTGCCAATTTTAATTTTTTAATTCTTTTATTAAGAGATGTTTTTAACAGTCAATATGGGGACCTATTTAAGGTTTATGAAATACATATGGTTTATGAAATACATATTATTTTGTTTAGATATATTTTATTTTGAGGATAAAACAGAAGTTAACTCCTTTAGAAATAATAGTTCTAATATCTAGCATTTAATAATAAGAAAAAAATTACTCTAAAATTACATTCATGTTTGGAATCCAGTGTTAGCATATACTTAACTCACTAACAAGTATAAAAAAATTCTTTCTTTCAAGAGTCAATACTTCATAATTTCATAAGCACCACCACTGCAGTTTATTCACTCTGTCAGCGTTAACCGTGTTTTTGACTAACTTTCTGAAAGTTAATTATTCATTTCTGCTTTCAAATGTTTGGAAACTTACCTGGAATTTTTCACAGAGTTGGATAATATTTTATGAAGATTTGAGAGTACTGAGAACACATTGGAGTTCTTCCATCTCCTCACTAAATAGCATTAGGAAAAAATCCAAGTATGTGGCTGATAGCATTGTGAAAATTGTGTCCCTACTTCTTAAAATTGCTGAAACCCCACCAAGTTTTCAAGCTGGCCCACATCATAGTCAAATAAACTCTGATTCTCCACATCAATCGAGTTAGTCATACTCATCTCAACATTTTTGAAACTCAAGAATATCTTCTTAAATTAAATGACTTCTAGTGTTTTGTGCAAGTTCTTGAAAAATGACATCAAGAAAAGTTCAGTCTATCATGTCAATAAATTATACACGAATTTACACAATTTGTATAACTATTAAAATCAAAAGCAAACTGTGGTCTCCACAATTTTTTTTAATAGGGGAGATCTAAATTCTAAACCTCTAAAATATTGTCATTAATTTTTTTTTAATAATTGCAGACTGAATAAAGTATTCATTAATTCAACATAGAGTTTTGGAACATCAACTCTGCATGAAGGCAGCTACTAGGGGTATAGCAATAGGAAAAAAAGGAAAAAAAGAACAAAACAGAGAAGATCCCTCCCTATCTACAGAAAATAAAGATTAATAAAATAAATTTATTATAATGGTTTTCAAAATTTGAGCATATATGTTTGCATATTGATCTAAACATTTCATCACATTTGAATAAATAATTGTAAAGGATAGGATATACTTTTGCTTAGTATAAGTATTATAAATGTATTTGTGAAGAACTATAAAGGGTCTAAGATTTTACCCTACTTGCAAGCTGACAAGTTAGCATGGCACAGTTTTATAGATGCTGGCAAAAAACATGAGACTCCTGAGTCATTGACAAAGATCTTCATTATTCTTGGGGAGCAGAAAGCCTAAGCTTCCAGTTTGTAAATCTTATGTGGGCCATGCAGTGGCAGGCCCTGGTGGATGCTGCATGCATAGCCGAGAAACAGTGACTATAGAAAACCCCCAGTGTGGGCTAGAAAATCTGTCCAAACTTTGCTGTGGATAGAGATCTTTATTATACTTCTCAGGACAGCAATGTGAACTCTGTCTCAGAGGGAGATACTATCTCTATCTTCCAAGGCTATTTTCTACACAAGCGTCTTGGAAAGACAGTCTGAGACAAAGCCTGTCACAAAAGTCATAGAATTGTTTTATTATAATGGACTGAATCCTTTTACTATGATGGTAGAATAAAACTGTTGCAATACTTTTAAACATATCCAGTGGAATCTGAAAACTGTTATGATTGTATAGCTGTCATTATCACTCCTTTTTTCATTTGACTCTAATTTCTAATTATGCACCATCAGAATACTATTCATCTATTATATTTCATGCAAAAGAGTATGTAAGTTGAAATTTACTTTTTCCATTGGACGTAAGACCCCAATTTTTTCTGCATTTGTTATCTTGTAATTATTATTAATAGTAATTGATTAAAATAATACTTATAAAAACATGTAAATGCATTATTTAATAATTAATGTTATAAAATTTAGATAAATTTTGTTTAACGAAAAGTATAATTTTATTAAAATGTATCTCTTAATTAGATGGATACCCCCGTCCCCAATATACCCATTAAGGAATATTACATACTGATAGACTGAATCAAGTTTCAGCAGAAATTAACTTTCTGTTTAAAGAAACATTAATTTTTAGTGTTAAAAATTTTGCTCATATAAATAAGATGAAGATATATATTTTGTTATAGAATTGTCACTAAGTTATTTGAATTTTTAAAAATTATATGCAAAAGTTATATAGGAATTAATACATTTATTTTTATAAGATATTAACTAACAAATAAGATTCTCTTTCAATTTGTTGAAAGCAAAGATTTGAAAATCAACTGACTTGCAAAAAACAAAATTGTTAGTGTTCCAACAGAATCATTCATGCCCCAATTTCTGGGAAGTAAACCAAAAATGATTTACCAAGTATTATCAACTGACTATTAATTACATCTGTTATTTTTTCACCTAGAGACCTGTATTTAATCTTATGTGTTCAAAAAGGGAAATAAAAACTGGAATACTTTTCATTCTAATTTACATTTGCCAGTGAAATATTTGTTAATAATGATTTGATCCCTTCACATAACCCAATTAAGAAAGCCAGTCTTCACTGTTAAACTAATTAGGCAAATCATAGTTGGTTTCTGTCAGAATAAAGGCCTGCCTTCATTGTACAATTCATATACCTATGTTAATACAAAGTTCAAGATATATTATGAAAACCACTGAGAAAACTAATTGGACATCAGCAAGAATGTCATTGTATTATTTGTTAATAAGAGATAGAGAATGTTAAGCATTTTATAAAACATTATTTCTCCTTTAGGACTAAGTAATGCTTCCTTTAATGTTTAATATTAATATACTATATGTACTTGAAAAAACGGTTTTCTGTGTGTAAGTGAAGTGCTTTTTTTAACCAATGCAGGCTGCCATGACAGAATACTATAGACTGGGTGACTTAACTAAAATTGAGCAATGCATTCAAACAACGTTAAATGTCTTAACATTCTATTTCTACAGTCAGTTGTTGCATTCATATGGCAGATTGCAGAGGCAAAATTATTTCATTTCTTTTTTTTTGACATGCAGGACCTTAGTTCCACATCCAGGGATCAAGCCTGTGCCCCCTGCAGTGGAAGCACAGAGTCCTAACCACTGCACCACCAGAGAATTCTATTTCTATTTTATGCTATGGTAAAACTTTGCCTGTCTATAATCTGATTAGTGAATTATTTCAGAGAATGGAAAAATATTTGTATGGTTTTCCCAATAAAAATTCCAAGAATTAAGTTTAAATAATAATGCTAGACTTAAAAATTACAACTTTGAAATAGTTGTAGAAATTGTGTTCTCTTAGCCATCAGCTCTCTTTACAATACCACAGTTGCACATCTTCCCCAGTCTGTATTTCATACTCCATACAGCACTTAGGGCATGCACTACATCTAAATTGTCACCTAATTAGAAATTTCACCTAAGTTTGCTTAGTATGGATCAATTGCTTCTTCCATTGAAGATGCCACTGCCCCTGGAACTAAAAACATAGACCCGATGGCATATCCTATGTTTTTGGCAGTGATTCCAGAGAAGGCTATGTTGTCTTTGAGTTAGTTATTACAGTAGTAGTTCTTTCAGCTTCAAAAGGTGCATCAGGTTAAATTTATGGAAGAGACAGTTTGGAGCATAGAAATTTACATGCAATGTAAAGAATCACACTCTTAGTTGAAGAAATCTGTCATACAACAGTAGTCTCTGAGTCACAGATATAGACTTCTGTAATCTTTGTGTATCCAGGGACACCTGTATCTGATGTGGCTTTACAGCTATGTTTTAAATTTTATATTACCATCTCTACAGTTACCTTTGAAAATTAGCTTTCAAAATACTGATTTTTAAAAAATTCTTAGGGAACATTTGGATTATCTTACTTAAAACTTGGAATTCACAGCTGCCTGTAAGAAAACAAACACATACCATGAAACTCCAAAAGAATACTCCAAATATTGACTTCTTCAACTTTAATTCTCATAAAATATAATGTTAACCAATAGTAAAATCTCTCTATGGAAACCCACCTCCTTAAACTATGGTGGTTAGTTGATTTGTCTATGAGTCTGTCTAGGTTAGTTCACTTTAACCTTACCTTTTTGACTTCTGTATGTGGCCAAATGGGAAGAATATTTATGGTTTCTTCCCTTACAAAAGAAGAATTCAGTAAAAGCATCAGGTATAGTGTTGAGCTGAATCCTGCTTACTTTCAAATAGTGGCGAAATTTGAGGGGCTTGTTGAGGCTGACACTTTGTGGAAGAAATTGACCAGGAAACTGTGAGAGACCCAATGAGTCTCAGGAACACTGAAAATAGACACAGTTTATCAGTTTAATTAACATTTTAAAATATTTCCATCATTTTCTGGAAATTCTGAAAGTTACTCTGTTATATATAAGAATCCTTGAGCAATTTATGAATCCCACAGAACTTTGGTTTTCTTAGGCAAGTGTTATAAACTTTGCCTGACCTGCTCTTCTGCAGGCATTCTTTCTGAGATCTGATAAGCATTTAAATATAATCACTCATTGTGATTTCAAAGACAAGTTAACACTGGAGTTTTGGGTTTTTTTGTTTGTTTTTTTTTTGCGGTACGCAAAAAAAACAGTGAGCCTCTCACTGTTGTGGGCTCTCCCGTTGCGGAGCACAGGCTCCGGATGCGCAGGCTCAGCGGCCATGGCTCACAGGCCCAGCCGCTCCACGGCACGTGGGATCTTCCCGGACTGGGGCACGAACCCATGTCCCCTGCATCGGCAGGCGGACTCTCAACCACTGCACCACCGGGGAAGCCCAACACTGGAGTATTTAACTAGATACTTGGAAATATTTTGTTCAGGGATTTAACAGTGATTGTTGTCTTAGTTACTCTGGGTTGTTATAACAAAATACCAAAATCTTGCTGCCTTATAAACAAAATCAGTGTGCGAGCACAGTTGGGTTCTGGTGAGAGCCCTTTTCTGCTTTTCAGAGGGCGGTCTT
Source organism: Monodon monoceros (assembly GCF_005190385.1). Taxonomy (NCBI): domain Eukaryota; kingdom Metazoa; phylum Chordata; class Mammalia; order Artiodactyla; family Monodontidae; genus Monodon; species Monodon monoceros. Next base: position 11,374,513 of record NW_021703774.1, on the reverse strand, counting down.
CTCATTGTATCCTCACATGGTAGAGAACAGAGCAAGATAAACAAGCTCTATCATGAATCTTATAAAGGCAATAATCCCGTCCTTGAGAGATCCGCTCTTATGTCTTCAACTAATTCTAATTACCCAGCAAAGACCCAACTTCCTAATACCATCACATTACGGGGTAGAATTTCAGCAAGCTATTGGGAGAAAAACAAACATTCATTCCAAAACAATTATATATGTATCAAAGTAATGATCAGTTTACAAAGACTGTGTGTTGTTTTTAATATTTATATTTATTAATATTTTCCTGAATACAAACACATGGTTTCTGGAACAAAGCAGATCTTTATTTACTTACAGGCAATAACCACGCGCATTCTTCAAGGCCCAATTTTCCCTTTCAGGGCAACATAATGTGAGCATGATAAGAGATCATCCCAGAGTTTGTACTGTAGGCAAGACCTTGAAAATACGAATCTAGGGGATTACATAGGAGTGGGTCAGCTGTCCCCTACTCTCTTCCTTAAAGATGGAGAGAAGACTTTTGCTCCTAACATAAACAATTCTCTTGGAAGTTCAAAAGGAAAGGAGCTCAGAATATAAATTTATGTTTCTAGGGGGAATATCAAACTAGTATCTCTATGCTTTAGAACCTCTGGGATATCTCAATGGTCTTGTGCCTTATCCCCCTTGAAATGCAAACAGATACAGCTCTGGAGGTAGATCTCTATCCAGAATTCTCTATTTAGTCAGTCATAAGTTAATTTTCATGAGCTCTTTTAATTCAGGTCCCAAGTTTTAGTAAAATTGCACAGAAAACCCTATCTGTGCAGAAAGATAAAAATATTTTCTCCATAGTTCCTTATTATAACTTTAGCTAATAAAAATAGCACAATAGTGTTGAAGAGACAATGCATGCTTTGTCATTTTGTTCACAAAATTGGCAACATTTGATATAACAAAATGAAAAATCCTTAATAAAATAAAAACATATCAGATAAAACACATCCCTCAATTATTCATAAAATCACTGTAAAATCTATTCCAGACAGTTGAACAAATAAAGAAAATGTGGTCATTTATTTACTTTTGCTTCATTCATAGAATAGGGAACTCTTCTTCTATAAGAGACAATTCATAAAATTATTTTAAATATTTTATTGTTTGGTGGATAATCTTAAACAAATACAATCTCATAATACTTAGGTGTATAGTTTTGTTATTTTAATATATTCATTAATGGATAAAATATCTTGTGGTTCAAGAAGAGAATATCCCTCTTTGGAAAGTCTTAAGTAGGTAAAGGTCACAGCATATATAACTCTGCATTACAAAGAGGTATCCATATGGATATGATACTGACATTGCTCATCAAAAAAGAAGGGGTCTTTAAAAAACAAAATTTTAAAAATTTAAGACTATCCTTTGAAAATCAAACTTCAAAAATGTAAAGAATACACTGAAGCAGAAAGAAAAAAAACCCACTTGGTTTGTATAACATCAATGCATTTTTGCGTTTGTATTCAACATTACCCTAATAACTCAAATATATTGTTATTCTCAGGAATTTCATTAGATGATTTTTTTGTGTGTGCGATATCCAACCGCCAGGGAATGGAACCATCACAATGGGAATAAAGAAAACAATAAATTGCCTCTTTATTCTTGCAAGAAGAGTATTAGATCAAATCATAAGGAGAGACAATCATTTTAAAATATTTCCTTTGTAAATCTAGTAAAAAAAAAAAAAACTTGTATACTAATTACAAGAGGGGAAAAATGAACCTTATGCAGTATTTCTTAGGAAAAGTAACCAAACTTCCAATAGCATTAGGTAATTGCATTTGTATTATAGTGGTATTGATTGATAGTTGTATTTTGCTAAAATAAAGAATTATACCAGTGGGAACAGATAAACATTATACAGATAAACATTATACCCTGTGAATAATGCAAATGGAATACACTAGAAATGATGATACACATGACTAAGTAGAACTATCTTTCTTTAAACTATAATTTAAAAATCTTTAAAGCAATCCTAACTAAGTTCATGCTATGAATACCCCAGTCTATACACTTTGCTCTTCCTGAATGTACGCTTTTCAGTATCCACATATTCCATGTCAGAACTGTGCTTTAGCATACTGATAAGTCAACTTCTCAATCTTCTGAAAAGAATATTGCTGTGTTAGTAAGCTAACTTGATTGCCTTTCTATGTTTCTAATAGGTTAGCTTGAATAGCTTCATAATGTCAATAGTCATTTAGAAAATGGTGTTATTTGGAGAGAATGTGATCTCCTTTTCCCTATTGGCATCACCAGGCCAGACTTCCACAGCCAAAGGGATGAGGAGCCATGAGGCAATTAAACAATAAATGTGAAGTCAGCCTCCTCACTTTTACTCAGAATTGGACTAATTCCATCAAACAGATTGGGACAAACACCCATGAAAGCCAAAACCAGAGGCAATGATTCCAAAGAAGAGAAGGTGTTGTAAAATTCCAGGCATGTCCTCTAGGCCACAGGCCAAAGGGAGAATTTTCTAATGGTTTATGTGAAGGTACAACCCACTTTCATTCTTAAAATTAAGAATGATTGCCTCAGTCATACCCTCATTTCATCTGTTCACAGAAAAAAATCGTATATACTTTTCTATTTTTCTCAAACTGACAGTCCAAATCCAAGTTAAATATGAAATGTTCCACATGATAAACCAGAACTATATAGACAGGTAATGTAAACACAAAATCATCATTACATTTCCTAACCTTTTTTTAATGATCTATCCTTTCTCTAGTCCTTGATGTAGAAATACTAACATTGTGTCTTCAAAATTTGTAAACTCTGAGCAACCTCTGAGAACTCTCAGTTTTACTCTGACTTTAATCTGTCAGAGTTAACTACATCTTCTTATCTATTATTCCTCTTACATTTGTAAGGGAAAAATTATGCTTCAATGGAAATCTATGCATTGTCTATAACACACCCTCCCAGGTTACCTCATTCTGATTTTATGAGAACTATTTTATAACTTTGTAAGTTGTAGGTAACTGATAGCAATGCAAACATCATTCTTTTCTGTAGACATAGAAGTGATTTTTGTCCTGTGGAGGGACACCCTGTGGAGAAAACACTAAATAATAAAAACTTTAAAGTGTGTTCCACTTTACATTTGTTTGAGAGTCACGATTTCATCCTTTAAAAAAACTCTGTCTGTTCATGTTGGCTCCATCATGGCTGGGTATACTTTGCCAAGTGGTCCACATTTTATGCAGCTAAATTCACCAGTAGAATGAAAGGACACAAGTAGAATGAAAGGACATTTAGTATCCAGTACAATATTTCATTTCTTTACATGGTCTTCAAACTTCTTATGTAAGAATAAACACCATTATAAAGTTTCATTAATCACCTGTTACAGCAGGTTATTGAGTTAGTCAAGAAAAAGAAAAATAGGCGAATAGCCTATAACCCTCAATACAATGGAAATGACATTAACAAACTCAAAGGGATCAGAATGCACAGTGTAACAATAAGTACATCAGATTAACTAGAATTCTGACTAAATAACTAGGAGAACTTGCAATGCAAAATGTCAGAAAAATCTCAGGAAAATATTTTAAGGAGGAAGAGTGACCGGTTGTATGCAATACTTTGTCTTAAAAATTCCCTTTATTTTTGTATTTGAATAATAGAAATGGTGGGTGACTTTAGTTTATACTTTTATTTTATATGTAAAAATACTGTATTTAAATTAATTAACCAAGGAGCTGATGTACTGTGTGAGCTTTTGGCTTCTCAGATTTTCTATTAGCTACAGAATTACAATGAAACATATGCATATTTAATTAATATATGAAATATATTATCCAATGATTTTGACAATAGTTGGTTAGAAGAATCATGCACAAATAATTATTTCAATGTACATTGAATAATGTACATTTTATACATTTTTCCTTATTAAATTTCTTTAGTACTAATTACTGTCCACACTGTGGTCCTATATGGTCATATATTTCTCAATTTTCTTAACTCTGTAAGTCTGTAACATATAGTGACTCTACAGTGTCACAGAGTAAGGATGTTTGTGAAATGCTGCTTTCAAAAATGACAAATGAAAATACACACTGACAATGGTATAGACTTTAGTATACTATGGTGGGTGCTCTGTCTCTTTCTCTCTCTATATTTAATGAACTCTGTACCAGGATACTGCTCAGAGAAGGAGCAGTCAAAATTGCTTCTTCCTTTGGCTCAAACATCTTAGAAAAATTGTAAACCCCACAGAGCTCAAAGCAAGAACACCCATAGGGTTGTGCAACTTTCTCATTTTTAGTTTTCTTTTCCTTTGTTATGGACCTTTAAAAACTAAGGTTTGTTATAGTTTAAAGAGGAAGGATTTCAAAGAAAAGCAAAACATTTGTGAAATGATAAATATTATGTTTATACCTTGTTAGTGAGCTTCTTGAAAGTGCTTACAGCTTTGAGATAGAGTAAAAGTAAAGAATATTGGGTAAATAATATTCCCTGCAGAGTGAAATTCATGCAGAGAGAGAAATCAAGCAGAGAAACTTAGAAAGCCTACATCACATGAGATGGTTTTCCACAGGAAATTCTCCCTCTGAATTTACACATAGTTTGGAATGACATAAAATGCTTTTTTATTGATAATGACAGAAGTTTAAATAATTTTCAGGTGATGTCTATACAAAAATTATAAATTGAATCATAATTCAAAGTTTCAGTTCAATCCAGTAATCCTACTTCCAGAACATAGAACACTTCTGATGTGATAATTCAAAGTGGAATACAGAGTTGACACAGTTTTCTTGTGAAATATTGCACTTTTTTCTCAGAGAGCTACTGTATATAAAAAGTTAAAAATCAAACTAAATTTGACAAAACTATTCAACAAATATGTGTTACTTACCTACTATGTGTAGGCATGATTCTAGGAGCTGGAAATACAATAAGAACAGATATAATATCTGCTTTCACTGAGTTACATTCTATTGGAGAAGGCAGGCTCTAAACATATAAACAAATGATACATAATATAATTTTAAAGAGTGGCAAGTGTTGTGAAGAGGAGATAGAGTAGTTGTAGGGAAGGAATAACTAGAAAAATTGAACAGTGGAAGCTACTTTGGCTAGAGTGTCCAGAAAACTCTGACAGAATAGGTGAAATCTGAACAGAGATCTGGATGATGAGAAGGATTTAAGTATATGAAGATCTATGGCAGGAGCATTCAGACAGAGAGAGTAATATACACAAAGATTTTGAGGCTACAATGAGTTTATATATTTTGGAGATGGAAAAAATTCCAGGGTGGCCTGAACAGCACAAATACTGAGGAAGGGAGAAGTAGAAATGAGGACAGAGTTGGCTTTCTCAGGAAAAGATTGACAAGGTCCAAACAAAATGAAGGACATGGGTCAAAAAAATGGAATTTGGTTAAACAAATCTCCTACCCCCTCCAAAAATCATACCTATTCAAAACTAGGAGACAGGCTTTCTTCAAAACCTGTGTTTACATACATGTGACAGTTAATTTTATGTGTCAGCTTGACTGGGCTAAAGAATACTTAGATAGCTTTTAAAATATTATTTCTGAAGGTGTTTATGAGAATGTTTTCAGAAGAGATTAACATTTGAATCAGTAGACTGACTAAAGAAGATCTGCCCTTACCAATGTGAGGTGAGGCATCATCCAACTGTTAATGGCCTGAATAGAACAGAAAGGCAGAAGAAGGGCCAATTCTCTCTTTCTTTTTGAGCTGGGAAATCTATCTTCTCCTGCCCTCCAACATTGGAGTTTCTGGTCCTCAGGCCTTTGGTCTCTGGGACTTTATTGAGAAATGGTCTAAGAACCATTGAATCAGAGCTGAATACTAAGGAATCTAAAAGCTTAGTGTGGTAAGTGTGTTCACAGGCACAATAGTGTTTAGAAGATACTACTTTTGATGAGGAGGAAAGAAACTTGGAAGAGAAAGGCACCACTTAGAGGCCTAATGGTGGGGAAAAAAAAAAAAAAGAAACAACAAATCAGAGGATGAAAAGTAAGGGTCCTATCACAAATTCAGCAGATTCACCAAAACTTCTCAATCAAAAAAGGGTGCCATGTATTTAAGAAACTTCGTTTAACTACCAACAGAAAAGGGTACATAGAATGTTGACTTCTCTTTAAAAAGATTTGTAATTGTTAGTGCAGAAAAAAAATTAGCACAAATTAAAATAAATGGGACAGGGCAGGCATCACCCATAAAAAGATACAATTAGAGTAAAACAGGAGACCTTCAAGATGGCAGAGGAATAAGATGTGGCGATCACCTACCTACCCACAAATACATCAAGAATACATATACATGTGGAACAGCTGCTACAGAACACCTACTGAATGCTGGCAGGGGACCTCAGACTTCCAAAATTTTGCTTTCTGCGTTTGATTTGTTTCTGGTTGCATGTTTTTGTTAGTTTAGTTTTTAGTGTTTGCTTTCATTTTGGGGTTTGTTTATTGGTCTGGTTGCTGTCTTCTTTTGGTTCTCTTTCTTTTCTTCCTTTCTTTTTGTGAGTGTGTCTGTGCATGTTTCTTTGTGTGATTTTGTCTGTTTAGTTTTGCTTTTACCAGTTGCCTTGGGGTTTTGTCTGTTCCTTTGTTTGGGTTTGTTTGTTTGTTTTCTTCCATGCCCTGTGGCTTGTAGGGTCTTGGTGCTCTGGCTGGGGGTCAGGCCTGAATCTGTGAGGTGGGAGAGCCGAGTTCAGGATGTTGGACCATCAGAGAACTCCCAGCCCCACTGAATGTTAATCAGCAAGGGCTCTCCCAGAGTTCTCAGTCTCAACACTAAGACCCAGAGCAACCCAATGGCCAGCAAGCTCCAGTGCTGGATGCCTCACACCAAACAACAAGCAAGACAGGAACACAATCCGACCCATTAACAGAGAGGCTACCTAAAGTCATACTAAGCTCACAGACACCCCAAAACACGCCACTTGAAATGGCTCTGCCCATCAGAGGGACAAGATCCAGCTCCACCCACCAAAACACAGGCACCAGTCCCCCGCCCCCCTGCCCCCAGGAAGCCTACACAAGCCACTGGACCAACCTCACCCACGGGGGACAGATAGCAGAAATAAGAGGAACTATGACCCCACAGCCTGTGGAAAGGAGACCCCAAACAAAGTAATTAAACAAAATGAGAAGACAGAGAATTATGCAGCAGATGAAGGAGCAAGGTAAAAACCCACAAGACCAAACAAATGAGGAGGAGATAGGCAGTCTACCTGAAAACGAATTCACACTAATGATAGTAATGATGATTCAAAATATCGGAAATAGAATGGAGAAAATATAACATAATAATAGCAGGTGTAACATAATAGTAACATAATAATATGTAACATAGTAACATAATAATAGCAGGTAACTTTAACACCCCCCTTTATGCCGATGGACATATCATCCAAACAGAAAAATATAGAAACACAAGCTTTAAATGACAGAGTAGACCAGATATATTTAATTGATATTTATAGAGCATTTCATCTGAAAACAGCAGATTACACATTCTTCTCAAGAGCACATGAAACATTTTCCAGGATACATCACATCTTGGGTCACAAATCAAGCCTCAGTAAATTTAAGAAAATTGAAATCATATCAAGCATCTTTTCCAACCACAACGTTATGAGACCAGTTATCAATTACAGGGAAAACAAACTGTAAAAATACAAACACATGGATGCTAGACAACACACTACTAAATAACCAAGAGATCACTGAAGAAATCACAGAGGAAATCAAACAATACCTAGAAACAAATGACAATGAAACTATGATGACCCAAAAGCTATGGGATGCAGCAAAAAGCAGTTCTAAAAGGGAAGTTTATAGGAATACAGTCCTACCTCAAGTAACCAGAAAAACCTCAAATAAACAACCTAACTTTACACATAAAGCAATTAGAGAAAGAAGAAAAAAAAAAAAAACAACACTAAAGTTAGCAGAAGGAAAGAAATCATAAAGATCAGACCAGAAATAAATGAAAAAGAAATGAAGGAAACAATAGCAAAAATCAATAAAACTAAAAGCTGGTTCTTTGAGGAGATAAACAAAATTGATAAACCTTTAGCCAGACTCATCAGGAAAAAAAGGGAGAAGACTCAAATCAATAGAATTAGAAATGAAAAAGGAGAAGTAACAACTGACAGCGCAGAAATACAGACGATCATGAGAGACTACTGCAAGCCATTGTATGACAATAAAATGGACAACCTGGAAGAAATGGACAAATTCTTAGAAAAGTACAACCTTCCAAGACTGAAACAGGAAAAAATAGAAAATATGAACAGACCAATCACAAGCACTGAAATTGAAACTGTGATGAAAAATCTTCAATCAAACAAATGCCAAGGACCAGATGGCTTCACAGGCAAATTCTATCAAACATTTAGAGAAAAGCTAACACCTGTTATTCTCAAATTCTTCCAAAATATAGCAGAGGGAGGAACACTCCCAAACTCATTCTACAAGGCCACCATCACCCTTATACCAAAACGAGACAAAGATGTCAAAAAAAAAAAAAGAAAACTACAGGCCAATATTACCGATGAACATAGATGCAAAAATCTTCAACAAAATATGAGCAAACAGAATCCAGCAACACATTAAAAGGATCATACATCATGATCAAGTGGGATTTATCCCAGGAATGCAAGGATTCTTTGATATATGCAAATCAATCAATGTGATACACCATATTAACAAATTGAATGATAAAAACCATATGATAATCTCAATAGATGCAGAAAAAGGTTTCAACAAAATTCAACACAGATTAGTGATAAAAACTCTCCAGAAAGTGGGCATAGAGAGAACGTACCTCAACATTATAAAGGCCATATATGACAAACCCACTGCCAAAATCATTCTCAATGGTGAAAAACTGAAAGCATTTCTTCTAAGATCAGGAACATTATAAGGTTGCCCACTCTCACCACTATTATTCAACATAGTTTTGGAAGTTTTAGCCACACAATCAGAGAAGAAAAGAAATAAAAGGAATCCAAATTGGTAAAGAAATAAAATTGTCACTGTTTGCAGATGACATGACACTATACATAGAAAATCTTTAAAATGCCACCAGAAAACTACTAGAGCTAATCAATGAATTTGGTAAAGTAGTGGGATACAAAATTAATGCATGGAAATCTCTTGCATTCCTATATACTAACAATGAAATATCAGAAAGAGAAATTAAGGAAACACTCCCATTTACCATTGCAACCAAAAGAATAAAATACCCAGGAATAAACCTCCATAAGGAGGCCAAAGACCTGTATGCATAAAACTATAAGACACTGATGAATGAAATAAAAGATGATACAAACAGATGAAGAGATATACCATATTCTTAGACTGGAGGAATCAACATTGTGAAAATGACTATACTACCCAAAGCAATCTACAGATTCAATGCAATCCCTATCAAATTACCAATAGCATTTATCACAGAACTAGAACAAAAAATTTCACAATTTGTATGGAAACACAAAAAACCCTGAATAGCCAAAGCAGTCTTGAGAAAGAAAAACGGAGCTGGAGGAATAAGGCTCCCTGACCTCAGACTATACTACAAATCTACAGTAATCAAGACAGTCTGGTACTGGCACAAAAACAGAAATATAGATCAATGGAACAGGATAGAAAGCCCAGAGATAAACCCACACACATATGGTCACCTTATCTTTGATAAAGGAGGCAAGAATATACAGTGGAGAAAGACAGCCTCTTCAATAAGTGGTGCTGGGAAAACTGGACAGCTACATGTAAAAGAATGAAATTAGGATACTCCCTAATACCATACACAAATATAAATTCAAAATGGATTAAAGACCTAAATGTAAGGACAGACACTATCAAACTCTTAGAGGAAAACATAGGCAGAACACTCTATAACATAAATCACTGCAAGATCCTTTTTGACCCACCGCCTAGGGTGATGGAAATAAAAACAAAAGTAAACAAATGGGACCTAATGAAACTTAAAAGCTTTTGCTCAGCAAAGGAAACCATAAACAAGACAAAAAGACAACCTTCAGAATGGGAAAAAACATTTGCAAATGAATCAACTCACAAGGGATTAACCTCAAAAATATACAAACAGTTCCTGCATCTCAATATCCAAAAAACAAATAACCCAATTCAAAAATGGGCAGAAGGTCTAAATAGACATTTTTCCAAATAAGACATACAGATGGCCAAAAATAATATGAAAAGATGCTCAAAATCACTAATTAGTAGAGAAATGCAAATCAAACTACAATGAGGTATCACCTCACACCAGTCAGAATGGCCATCAACAAAAAATCTAGAAACAATGAAGGCTGGTGGGTGTGTAGAAAAGGGAACCCTCTTGCACTGTTGGTGGGAATGTAAATTGATATAGCCAACATGGAGAACAGTATGGAGATTCCTTTAAAAACTAAAAATAGAACTACCATATGATCCAGCATTCCCACTACTGGGCATATACCCAGAGAAAACCATAATTCAAGAAGAGTCATGTACCACAATGTTCACTGCAGCACTATTTACAATAGCCAGGACATGGAAGCAACCTAAATGTCCATCAACAGATGAATGGATAAAGAAGATGTGGCACATATATACAGTGGAATATTACTCAGCCATAAAAAGAATAGAAATTGAGTTATTTGTAGTTAGGTGGATGGATTTAGGGTCGGTCATACAGAGTGAAGTAAGTCATAAAGGGAAAAATACCGTATGCTAACACATATATATGGAATCTAAAAAAAAAAAAAAAGTGATCTTGAAGAACCTAGGGGCAGGACATGAATAAAGATGCAGACGTGGAGAGTGGACTTGAGGACATGGGGAGGGGGAAGGGCAAGCTGGGATGAAGTGAGAGAGTGACATTGACATATATGCACTACCAAATGTAAAATAGAAAGCTAATGGGAAGCAGCCGCATAGCACAGGGAGGTCAGCTCAGTGCTTTGTGACCACCTAGAGGGGTGGGATAGGGAGGGTGGGAGGGAGACGCAAGAAGGAGGGGATATGGGGATATATGTATAGGTATAGCTGATTCTTTTGTTGTACAGTGGAGAGTAGCACAGCACTGTAAAGCAATTATAGTCCAATAAAGATGTGTTAAAAACAAAGGGTAAAACAGAAGGAGATAATACTAATTAGCTAATAAAAAAACTACCCCAAATCCAAGCACAAAGGTGAAAAAACATTTATGATATAATATTTCAAAATTAATTATAATTAAATAAGCAATGAAAGATATGACAGGATACTGCTAGTCAGAAATTCAAACACTTAGAATAGAAATTTACAAAGTTATGAAATCAGAATAGATAGCACTCAGGAAAAGAAATTAAATAAGAAAACAAAATTACCTCTAATAGGAAAACTAAATAAAAATATACCAAGGGGATCATCTTTAGTGAGGTATACTATGGAAACATTTTATGGTGCTGTAAATCTCAATTATGGTGATGGTTACAGAACTCTACACAATTGCCAAAACTTTTCAAACTGTATGCTTGTGTGAATTTTATTATATATATAATATATATAATAAATAAAATAAATATATTAAGAAAGAATTTTAAAAACCTTTCACTATATATATATATAAATAAGGAAAGGCAGATAAAGTATAAAAATTATTTCACCATATATGAAATCTGTGGAGAAAAGAGTTCTTCCAGGTGATTGTTGGCCTTTTTCTCCTTAGGAAGTATTTGTTGATTATGCACATAAGCTGAGATTCCAGTTTGCCCCCAGCAAAGGCACCAAAACTGTGGGAGAGAGAATCAGCAGTGTTTCATTGGACTCCTGTGGTGAATTGAAAACCAAAGGAAATTTGAATGCAACTATGGGTTTCCTCATTTTCTGGCAGATTAATGGGGCAGACTGACCTCTAAGTCAACATGAAATCTTCTTAATTTTACAGTGCTTGAGAGACAAATGCACTATGAGGAGGTGGCTGCCTCAAACACATTACCAGGCAGCCCCTAAGGACATCTGCCAAATTTTTAAGCCATGGGTAAAGGGTAAAAATTAACTTAGAATTTGCTCAAGAGCAGACCTGTACTTCACAGTCTCTCAGGGCTCTGGAGATTAGCGATCCATCCTGTTCTCAAGCAAAAACCCAAGAGGGTCACATGCAAGGAAAGGGAGCAAATCAAAAGTAGAGTTAAGTCTTACCAAACTGGAAGCCTGGCCCTGACTTGGCTCTATTCCTGATGGATTTCAGCAATCAACTTTCCCCTAGTGGCGAAAGATATCATCTGAAGGAGCCCCTATAACATTATGATACAAAATGTCAAGAAAACATTTAAAAAAATCATTAGACATACAAAAAGTCCAGAAAATATGGCTAATAAATACAAAAATAAATAATAGAAGCAGGTCCATAGACGGTTCAGATTTTTGAGTCATCAAAGGCTTTACTGATTAATAGTATATTTTTTTCTAAAAATATGAATAATTGATAACAAATGATAGAACCAGAGAGAGAAGCCCCACCTCAGTTTTATCTTTCAGTGTCCTTCCAGTGCCCTCTGTTGGCAAAGCCTAGCATCATGCCAGTTTAGAAAGAAGAAATAGTTACAAGGTCTTCTTCAAGCATTCCAAAGCAGAGCAAGGAAAAGTGACTTTGGAGCCAAGGGACAATAAATTGATAAGAGGCGGAGTAGGTGATGCTGAACACTGCATGCATTATTGATGTTTCTTATTGTGAGAATAACAATGAGTGTAGGTGTATAGATATGGGGTTAAAGTTTTCTTTATTTTTATTATTGGGACTAAATAGATAATTTTCTAAAAAGGCACAAAGATTTCTAAAATACCTGTCTTCAAGCAACAGAAACAAATTTAAATTAGCTTAAGCAAAATGAAAGAATTAACCAAGAAAAAATGTTTTATGAATTTGCATAACTCAATATCAGGAAGCACAAGAGTGGAATTTGTCAAATGGATACTCATCGTAGAAGTCTCTATCTCTCATCTATTATGCTCTTCTCTTTATATATATTTTTTTATTTTCTTAGCCAAACTTTGTCGAATGGTATGAGACCTGGATACTGGCAGGAACAGACACATTCGTCCTTAGATATAAGTCTCTCAAAGATTCAATTTAAAATATCCTAAAGAAGACTTTGGTTTGACGTGTCAAATTACCTGCTAGAATCTACCAGTAGTGCCAAAAGAATAGAACGTTATGATTAACTCAGGATAGGTCACATGAATACCCCTTTGACTCCTGGCCGCAGGAAAAGATGGACATGTTCATTGAAGAAAAATTATGAGCCAGTTAGCCACATACATTCTGGGTCTACTAGAAACATTATGAAAAATAAGTATATCAATTGGTAATTGAAGACAATATCATACTCACTATAGAATAAAATATAAAGTCTGTAAAAATAAACTGGGGAAAACAAGTTCAAGGCAGATAAGAAAAAAATTTTAATCTTACTAGAGAATATAGTAAAAAGATGAGTGTAGATTTCTCTTTGATAGTAGACACAATCTATACATCCTTTGGAATGGCAAATACATACACACACACACACTCAAAACAAGATACTGTATTTTAGAACTTGACAAAATGATATTTAGGTATTAAAGTGCATTCAAAGAAATGGAGAAGTGTTCTGCTTCTGGGATAGAGTGTTCTCCTTGAGCAGAAGAACTCCTCTGAGTATTGAATACTGCCGACGTTGACTAAATCATTAAAAAAATTATTTTTGAGAACCTGGTGGAGAGAAAATTTAGAGTCAGGCAATGATGTGAAGACCAAATATCATGCAATTAATTAAGTCAGCCTTTACTTCAAGGTAATTTGACAATCTCTAAGGACCTGTAACCTGAGTTTAAAAAGACTGTAAGTGGCATAAGAGAGACAGAGACTGAGAACTGATTATGAAAGTTTAGATTGAGAGACCCCACACAAATCTGAGACTATTAAAGGGTAATTCTGTCAATTGTAAGAGAAACTATAATGCACCAAAAGCACTTCACCTGGTATGGCATTCTGGATTGACAGCTATTTTCTCTCAAAATATTTCAGGTATTATACACTCATTCTCACTTTTATTGCTGCTCTTGAGACATCAATTATCAGTCTATTGGTCCTTTTTAACATTTTCACTCTGTTCTGGGGCTATTTGCAAAATTGTCTTTATTGTTTTTAATTTGCTGCAACTTCTCTGTAGAAAGTGTATATGTCTAGGTGTGAATTTCTATTCTATTTTTCCTGTATAGGTTGTCTTGAAATCTTAAAATTTTTGGATTAATATCTTTTATCAGGTTTATAAAACTTCAGCTCTTATTTTTTTCAAATAGTACCTCTGCTATATTCTGTATCTCCTTTCCTTGGACTCCAACTAAATTGATGTTAGTTCTTTCCTGCATCTTCCAACTTTATTAAACTATCTTCCGTATTTACAATTATTTTCTCTCCTGTGTTTCATTATGGATATTTTCTTCTAAACTATCCATCTACATAATATTTTTATTAAGCTATATATAATCTACTGTTGAACTACTGAATTCTAATTTCATTCATTGAAATATTAAGATTAAAATTTCTACTAGGGATCTTTAAAAATCTACTGCCACTTTTCCACACTTTCCAGTCCTTGCTGAAGTTTTGAAGTTTAGCTTTTATCTCTATGAATATATCAACCATACTTATTTTACAGACTTTGTACTCTATTAATATGCTACAGCAAAAGTCCATTTCATGTGCTGTTTATTATTCACCTTGTCTTTTCTACTGCTGTGCCTAAGTATCTTTGATTGTGTGATAGACATTAAATTTTGAATATAAAATAATTACAGAATTCATTTTAGGGTAAAACTTATGTATCTTTTTTTCCAGAGAGTATTTGAATACATTTCAAAATGACAGTTGGGGGGAGCTTCAAGATGGTGGAGGAGTAAGACGTGGAGATCACCTTCTTGCCCACAAATACAACAGAAATACATCTACATGTGGAACAACTCCTACAGAACACCTACTGAATGCTGACAGAAGACCCCCAGACCTCCCAAAAGGCAAGAAACTGCCCACGTACCTGGGTAGGGCAAAAGAAAAAAAGGAAAAACCGACAAAAGAATAGGAAGAGGACCTGCACCAGTGGGAGGGAGCTGTGAAGGAGTAAGGTTTCCACACAGTAGAAGCCCCTTCACAGGCAGAGACTGCAGGTGGCGGAGGGGGGAAGCTTCAGAGCCACGGAGGAGAGCACAGCCACAGGGGTGTGGAGGGCAAAGCGTAGAGATTCCCGCACAGAGGATCGGTGCTGACCGGCACTCACTAGCCCGAGATGCTTGTCTGCTCACCGGCCGGGATGGGTGGGGGCTGGGAGCTGAGACTCCAGCTTTGGTCAGATCCCAGGGAGAGGACAGGGGTTGGCTGCATGAACACAGCCTGAAGGGACTAGTGTGCCACAGCTGGCCGGGAGGGAGTCTGGAAAAGAGTCTGAAGCTGCTGAAGAGGCAAGAGACTTTTTCTTGCCTCTTTGTTTACTGGTGCATGAGGACAGGGGATTAAGAGCCCTGCTTAAAGGAGCTCCTGAGACGAGCACAAGCTGCGTCTATCAGCGCGGACCACAGAGATGGGCATGAACCACTAAAGCTGCTGCTGCTGCCACCAAGAAGCCTGTGTGTAAGCACAGGTCACTGTCCACACCTCCCCTCCCAGGAGCCTGTGCAGCCCACCACTGCCAGGGTCCCGTGATCCAGGGACAACTTCCCTGGGAGAACGCATGGCGCACCTGCGGCTGGTACAACGTCACGCTGGCCTCTGCTGCCACAGGCTCGTACCCCACTCCATACCCTTCCCTCCCCCCGGCCTGAGTGAGCCAGAGCCCCTGAATCAGCTGCTCCTTTAACCCCGTCCTGTCTGAGCAAAAATAGATGCCCTCAGGTGATCTACATGCAGAGGTGGGTCCAAATCCAAATCTGAACCCCGGGAGCTGTGCGAACAAAGAAGAGAAAGGGAAATTTCTCCCAGCAGCCTCAGGGGCAGCGGATTAAAACTCCACAATCAACTTGATGTACCCTGTATCTTTGGAATACCTGAAGAGACAACGAATGATCCCAAATTGAGGAGGTGGACTTTGGGAGGAATGATATATATATATTTTATTTTTTTCCCTTTTTCTCTTTTTGTGAGTGTGTATTTGTATGCTTCTGTGTGTGATTTTGTCTGTATAGCATTGTTTTACCATTTGCCGTAGGGTTCTGTCCATCCAGTTTTCTTTTTTCTTTTTTTTTTCTATAGTTTTTAGCACTTGTTATCATTGCTGGATTTCTTTTTTGGTTTTGTTGCTCTCTTCTTCCTTTCCTTTACTTTGATTTTTTTTTAATTTTTAATTACTTTAACAAATTTTTTAATAATTATTTTTTAATATCTTTATTTTATTTTACTTTATTTTATTTTATTTTAACTTCTTCTTTCTTTCTTTTTTCCCTTTTATTCTGATCCATGTGGATGACAGGCTCTTGGTGCTCCAGCCAGGCATCAGGGCTGTGCCTCTGAGGTGGGAGAGCCAAGTTCAGGACACTGGTCCACAACAGACCTCCCAGCTCCACATACTATCAAACACCAAAAATCTCCCAGAGATCTCCATCTCAACGCCAAGACCCACCTCCACTCAACGACCAGCAAGCTACAGTGCTGGACACCCTATGACAAACAACTAGCAAGACAGGAACACAACCCCATCCATTAGCAGAGAGGCTGGCTAAAATCATGATAAGGCCACAGACACCCCAAAACACACCGCCAGACGTGGACCTGCCCAACAGAAAGACAAGTTACAGCCTCATCCACCAGAACACAGGCACTAGTCCCCTCCACCAGGAAACCTACACAATGCACTGAACCAACCTTAGCCACTGGGGACAGACACCAGAAAAAACGAGAACTACGAACCTGCAGCCTGTGAAAAGCAGACACCAAACACAGTAAGTTAAGCAAAATGAGAAGACAGAGAAACACACAGCAGATGAAGGAGCAAGGCAAAAACCCACCAGACCTAACAAATGAAGAGGAAATAGACAGTCTACCTGAAAAAGAATTCAGAGTGATGATAGTAAAGATGATCCAAAATCTTGGAAATAGAATAGAGAAAATACAAGAAACGTTTAACAAGGACCTAGAAGAACTAAAGAGCAAACAAACAGTGATGAACAACAAAATAAATGAAACTAAAAATGCTTTAGAAGGGATCAATAGCAGAATAACTGAGGCAGAAGAACGGATAAGTGACGTGGAAGATAAAATAGTGGAAATAACTACTGCAGAGCAGAATAAAGAAAAAAGAATGAAAAGAATTGAGGACAGTCTCAGAGACCTCTGAGACAACATTAAATGCACCAACATTCGAATTATAGGGTTCCCAGAAGAAGAAGAGAAAAAGAAAGGGACTGAAAATATTTGAAGAGATTATAGTTGAAAAATTCCCTAATATGGGAAAGGAAATAGTTAAACAAGTCCAGGAAGCAGAGAGAGTCCCATACAGGATAAATCCAAGGAGAAACATGCCAAGACACATATTAATCAAACTATCAAAATTTAAATACAAAGAAAAAATATTAAAAGCAGCAAGGGAAAAACAGCAAATAACACTCAAGGGAATCCCCATAAGGTTAACAGCTGATCTTGCAGCAGAAACTCTGCAAGCCAGAAGGGAGTGGCAGGACATATTTAAAGTGATGAAGGAGAAAAACCTACAACCAAGATTACTCTACCCAGCAAGGATCTCATTCAGATTTGATGCAGAAATTAAAACCTTTACCGACAAGCAAAAGCTAAGAGAATTCAGCATCACCAAACCACCTTTCAACAAATGCCAAAGGAACTTCTCTAGACAGGAAACACAAGAGAAGGAAAAAAACCTACAATAACAAACCCAAAACAATTAAGAAAATGGTAATAGGAACGTACATATCGATAATTACCTTACATGTACATGGATTAAATGCTCCAACCAAAAGACATAGACTGACTGAATGGATACAAAAACAAGACATGTATATATGCTGTCTACAAGAGATCCACTTCAGACCTAGGGACACATACACAATTAAAGTCAGGGGATGGAATAAGATATTCCATGCAAATGGAAATCAAAAGAAAGCTGGAGTAGCAATTCTCATATCAGACAAAATAGACTTTAAAACAAAGACTATTACAAGAGACAAAGAAGGACACTACATAATGATCAAGGGATCAATCCAAGAAGAAGATATAACAATTGTAAATATTTATGCACCCAACATAGGAGCACCTCAATACATAAGGCAAATACTAACAGCCATAAAAGGGAAATCGACAGTAACACAATCATAGTAGGGGACTTTAACACCCCACTTTCACCAATGGACAGATCATCCAAAATGAAAATAAAAAAGGAAACACAAGCTTTAAATGATATATTAAACAAGATGGACTTAATTGATATTTATAGGACATTCCATCCAAAAACAACAGAATACACATTCTTCTCAAGTGCCCATGGAACATTCTTCAGGATAGATCATATCTTGGGGCACAAATCAAACCTTGGTAAATTTAAGAAAATTGAAATCATATCAAGTATCTTTTCCGACCACAATGCTCTGAGACTAGACATTAACTACATGAAAAAATCTGTAAAAAACACAAACACATGGAGGCTAAACAATACACTACTTAATAACCAAGAGATCAAAGAGGAAATCAAAAAATACCTAGAAACAAATGACAATGAAAATACAACGACACAAAACCTATGGGATGCAGCAAAATCAGTTCTAAGAAGGAAGTTTATAGCAATACAATCCTACCTTAAGAAACAAGAAACATCTCAAATAAACAACCTAACCTTACACCTAAAGCAGTTAGAGAAAGAACAAAAAAAACCCCAAAGTTAGCAGAAGGAAAGAGATCATAAAGATCAGATCAGAAATAAATGAAAAAGAAATTAAGGAAATGATAGCAAAGATCAATAAAACTAAAAGCTAGATCTTTGAGAGGATAAACAAAATTGATAAACCATTAGCCAGACTCATCAAGAAAAAAAGGGAGAAGACTCAAATCAATAGAATTAGAAATGAAAAAGGAGAAGTAACAGCTGACACTGCAGAAATACAAAGGATCATGAGAGATTACTACAAGCAACTACATGCCAATAAAATGGACAACCTGGAAGAAATGAACAAATTCTTAGAAATGCACAACTGCCAAGACTGAATCAGGAAGAAATACAAAATATGAACAGACCAATCAGAAGCACTGAAATTGAAACTGTGATTAAAAATCTTCCAACAAACAAAAGCCCAGCACCAGATGGCTTCACAGGCGAATTCTATCAAACGTTTAGAGAAGAGCTAACACCTATCCATCTCAAACTCTTCCAAAATATAGCAGAGGGAGGAACACTCCCAAACTCATCTATGAGGCCACATCACCCTGATATCAAAACCAGGCAAAGATGTCACAAAGAAAGAAAACTACAGGCCAATATCACTGATGAACATAGAAGCAAAAATCCTCAACAAAATACTAGCAAACAGAATCCAACAGCATATTAAAAGTATCATACACCATGATCAAGTGCGATTTACCCCAGGAATGCAAGGATACTTCAATATATGCAAATCAATCAATGTGATACACCATTTTAACAAATTGAAGGAGAAAAACATATGATCATCTCAATAGATTCAGAGAAAGCTTTTGACAAAATTCAACACCCATTTATGATAAAAACCCTCCAGTAAGTAGGCATAGAGGGAACTTTCCTCAACATAATAAAGGCCATATACGACAAACCCACAGCCCACATCTTCCTCAATGGTGAAAAACTGAAACCATTTCCACTAAGATCAGGAAGAAGACAAGGTTGCCCACTCTCACCACTATTATTCAACATAGGTTTGGAAGGTTTAGCCACAGCAATCAGAGAAGAAAAAGAAATAAAGGGAATCCAAATCAGAAAAGAATTAAAGCTCTCACTGTTTGCAGATTACATGATACTATACACAGAGAATCCTAAGGATGCTACCAGAAAACCAGTAGAGCTAATCAATGAATTTGGTAAAGTAGCAGGATACAAAATTAATGTACAGAAGTCTTTTGCATTACTACACACTAATGATGAAAATTCTGAAAATGAAATTAAGAAAATACTCCCATTTATGAATACAACAAAAAGAATAAAATATCTAGGAATAAACCTACTGAGGAGACAAAAGACCTGTATGCAGAAAATTATAAGACACTGATGAAAGAAATTAAAGATGATACAAATAGGTAGAGAGATATACCATGTTCGATTGGAAGAATCAACATTGTGAAAGTGACTATACTACCCAAAGCAATTTACAGATTCAATGCAATCCC
Source organism: Monodon monoceros (assembly GCF_005190385.1). Lineage (NCBI taxonomy): Eukaryota > Metazoa > Chordata > Mammalia > Artiodactyla > Monodontidae > Monodon > Monodon monoceros. The sequence goes on along the minus strand of NW_021703774.1, from coordinate 11,354,092 downwards.
TGTCAAACTACCACAGGCATTTCCCACAGAACTAGAACCAAAAAATTCACGATTTGTATGGAAACACTAAAGACCCCAAAGAGCCAAAGCAATCTTGAGAAAGCAAAATGGAGCTGGAGGAATCAGGCTCCCTGACTTCAGACTATACTACAAAGCTACAGTAATGAAGACAGTATGGTACTGGCACAAAAACAGAACTATAGATCAATGGAACAGGATAGAAAACCCAGAGATAAACCCACGCACATATGGTCACCTTATCTTTTCTAAAGAAGGCAAGAATATACAGTGGAGAAAAGACAGCCTCTTCAATAAGTGGTGCTGGGAAAACTGGACAACTACATGTAAAAGAAAGAACTTACAACACTCCCTAATACCATACACAAAAATAAACTCAAAATGGATTAAAGACCTAAATGTAAGGCCAGAGACTAAAAAATTCTTAGAGGAAAACATAGGCACAACACTCTATGACATAAATCACAGCAAGATTCTTTTTGACCCACCTCCTAGAGAAATGGAAATAAAAAACAAAAATAAACAAATGAGACCTAATGAAACTTAAAAACACAGCAAAGGAAACCAAAAACAAGATGAAAAGACAACCCTTAGAATGGGAGAAAACAGTTGCAAATGAAGCAACTGACAAAGGATTAATCTCCAAAATATACAAGCAGGTAATTCAACTCAATATCAAAAAACCAAACAACCCAATCCAAAAATGGGCAGAAGATCTAAACAGACATTTCTCCAAAGAAAATATACAGATTGCCAAAAACCACATGAAAGAATGCACAACACCATTAATCACTAGAGAAATGCAAATCAAAACTACAATGAGGTATCACCTCACACCGATAAGAATGGCCATCATCAAAAAATCTACAAACAACAAATGCTGGAGAGGGTGTGGAGAAAAGGGAACCCTTTTGCACTGTTGGTGGGAATGTAAATTGATACAGCCACTATGGAGAACAGTATGGAGTTTCCTTAAAAAATTAAAAATAGAACTGCCATATGACCCAGCAATCCCACTACTGGGCATATACCCTGAGAAAACCATAATTCGAAAAGAGTCATGTACCAAAATGTTCTTTTCAGCTCTATTTACAATAGCCAGGACATGGAGGCAACCTAAGTGTCCATCAACAGATGAATGGATAAAGAAGATGTGGCACATATATACAATGGAATATTACTCAGCCATAAAAAGAAATGAAATTGAGTTATTTGTAGTGAGGTGGATGGACCTAGAGTCTGTCATACAGAGTGAAGTAAGTCAGAAAGAGAAAAACAAATACCATATGCTAATACATATATATGGAATCTAAAAAATTAAAAATGGTCATGAAGAACCTAGGGGCAAGACGGGAATAAAGACACAGACCTACTAGAGAATGGACTTGAGGATATGGGGAGGGGGAAGGGTAAGCTGGGACAAAGTGAGAGATTGGCATGGACATACATACACTACCAAATGTAAAATAGCTAGTGGGAAGCAGCCGCATAGCACAGGGAGATCAGCTTGGTGCTTTGTGTTCACTTAGAGGGGTGGGATAGGGATGGTAGGAGGGAGGGAGACGCAAGAGGGAAGTGATATGGGGACATATGTATATGTATAACTGATTCACTTTGTTATAAAGCAGAAGCTAACACACCATTGTAAAGCAATTATACTCCAATAAAGGTGTTTAAAAAATAAATAAAAAATTTTTTAAAAGAACCCCCCAAAATAATAAATAAATAAAATGACATTTGGCAACATATTATCACCTTAATCTAGTTTCAGATTTTGAGATTTTAAAGGACAATGACTTTAAGCAGGATGGAAATTCTTATCAGGGAAAATTTATGTCTGATTTGGAAAGTCTCTCACATTCATTCCTGCCAAAAGCCCTCTTCTATCTCAGCCACGTCTGAAATTCCCAAATGCTTCCATTTACTGGGTTTATCTCTTGAAAATTCTGTCTTTTTCTCTATTGTGGCCAGTAATTTTTCACTATATTGTTACTTATTTGATACATGAGAGGATATTTAATTAAAAATAAATAGTTAAATTTTAGGTCAAGAAATATACAAATATTATCTTTATTAGACAATGTAAGTTTTATCATCTTTGAAAAGCACTTATTCAAGTTCAGGATTTCATTCAATGGAGTTTTACCTGGTTTAAGTCTGCTCTGTTATAAATGAACTCAATTAAAGGAGACTATTATTTGCTGCTTTTGTGCCATTTCATTTACAAGGAATTACCAAAGCCAGTACAACACTGAAGAAACGACTTTTTTTTTTTTTCTCAAAGCAGCTGGTCATAGAGAAGGATTGTTCCCTCAAGAACCATAAAATTCTTCCATTTGACAGCTAAGCAGAAAGGTGAGAACAAAATAAACAGCACTGCTAACAGGAGCTGTCACCATGATGAATGCTGATGAGCAGTAATTAATGTGGATACTTTTAAGCAAAGCCTAGAGGTCTAAGCTGATGCCCACTCAGAGATGGGGAGGCAGGAAAAAGGATTAAGAGTGAAGAAACCAGAGGAAATAGTGCTTTTTTTAAAAAATGGAAAGCAAGAATATTGGAGCTGTGTAAATGTCTGATCCTCCTGCATTTCTTTGAGCTCTTGAATATTATTCAGTTCTAGAACACATGTTCAACAAATATTACCTATAATACATACGATTATGCTGGCTATATTTATTTACTTGTTCATTGTTTGTCATACTGATACATTTTCTGACAAATACCTATTAACCATTCAAACTTACATGAAATTATTTCAGTAAAATTCTGAAGGAAAAATGATCACATTAAAAAAAATGGCTAGTATTATTGTTATGTGTGTTAGTATAAATGATATTTCATAAATGTTTGTATAATCACATTAGCAATGCCAGAGCTTAGAAATAAACTCTAGCATGCTTTTTGAGACATTATCAAGGCATTTAATTTCTTCAGCAGGCTAGGATTTAGGTCTTGGATTAATAGCATGATCTCCATTAATCATTACTGTACAGGTATGTGCGATACATTTAACATGTCAGGGTTCACACACAAAGCAGGGTAGCATATTCCAGTATTATTTTTCTAGCCATTTTTCATCAGTTCCTTAATAGCAGTGGGCTGTGTGCCTTTATTGTAATCTCTGAGACACCTGCAAGGAGTTCTCAGATATCATCTCTTAGGGACTGGAAATGTTACAACAGAAACACACGTTTATGATGAAGAGTTCTTTTCAGCTTTGGGGAAAACTCCAGAAAGCACCACCAGGCAGTCCTTCTCTGGAAGCATATATCAATATGTTAATATCCTTTGATTAATTTTTCTTCTTTAGATATTGGTTATTTTTCCTGAATGTTATTCATTAAACAAACATTGCCAAAGGCCTATGATTTGTGAAGCAGTATTTTAGGAACAAAGAACGAAAAGAACACACTTTCTGCTCTCATGGTATTTATTTTTTTTAGGAATGCTACAATTATTTCTTTTCCAGTTTGACATTTAAGTATTGTCAATACTAGTTTTAGAGAGGAAATTTTGAATATTTATATAGTCAAATAAATAAAATATTTAAAATTGTTTTTAGATAAAACTTTTTGTCAAGTTCTTATCATAATAAAAATTAATTTCTTCACCATGAATTATATTTATTTAAGTATATATTTTTAGTTTTTTATATATTTGTGTTTTCTTTTTAAATATTTAATTAATTTAAAATGTACTGGTATAAGACAGACCTAAATTTTTTTAATTGTTAATCAACACATACTTTTTTCTACACTGCATTTATTTCAATTTTTTTTATTTTAGCAATTTTTAATGATGTAATGAATTCCTGTATACATTCTCTTTGTACACATTAAAGGTTCACAAATAAAGCCAAGATCTACAAAATCTATGGTGACTACCATTCCTGGTTCCATCGCTTGTTGTTAGTTCACTTTGTAAATTTTCAGATATTTTCTTCATGTACTTTCTTTATGTATGTATATAATCATACATAGTGTGGCTTTGTGTGCATCTATTTGTATATAATTGATATCAGCTGTGCAATTTGTATAACTTTCTCTGAAATAGCTTTCTTTACTCAATAATTTGTTCTATTATTCCATATAAGCATAAAAAGATTTGGATAATCATTTTAACTGTTTCCAAGTATTCCATAGTATAATGTACCTTTTCTTTAGCTTCATTAAGGTATAACTGACAAATAACATTGCAATGTATTTAAAGTGTACAATATGATGTTTTGATATACATGTACATTGTGAAAGGTTTAATTAACACATTCATTACCTCACATATTTAAATTTACTTTCTGGTGAGAACACAAATTCTACTCTCAACAAATTTCAATTATACAATACTGTATTATCAACTGTAGACACCATATAATAATTAGATCTTCAGACCTTATTCATCTTATAATTGAAGGTTTGTACCCTTTTACCAAAGTCAAACTCTCCCTGTTTCTACGAGTTCAAACTTTTCTTTTTTTTTAGATTCCACTTGCTAGTGATTCCATGCAGTACTTGTCTTCTCTGGCTTATTTTACTTAGCATATTGCCCTCCAGGTTTATTCATGTTATAGCAAGTGATAGAATTTCCTTTTTTTTAAGGGTTGAATATTATTCCATTTTATTTATATATATATTTATATATATAAATATATATATTCATATATATATGAATGTCAAGAATATCAAGGAATGAAAGCATAAAGTATTTATATATATACATATTTAATTAAATAAATGACATTTAATCAAATAAGGTATTCAAATGGCCAATAGGTACATGAAAAGGTGCTCAGCATCACTAATCATCAGAGAAAGGCAAATCAAAACCATATTGAGATTTCACCCCATATCTGTTAGAATGGTTATCATCAAAAAGATAAGAGATAACAGATGCTGGTGAGGAGATGGGCAAAAGAGAACCCTGTACACTGTTGGTGGGAATTAAATTTGTATAGCTACTATGAAAAACAGTATGAAATTTCTTCAATAAATTAAAAATAGAACTACTGCATGATCTGACAATTCCACTTGTGGGTATATATCCAAAGAGATATCTGTACCCCCATGTTCACAGCCACATTATTCACAAATAGTGAAGACATTGAAACAACCTAAGTTTCCATTAGTGGATGAATGGATAAAGAAAATATGAGATTCACACACACACACACACACACACACACACACACAATGGAATAGTATTCAGCTATAAAGACAAAAATATCCTGCCATTTGTGACAACATGGATGGACTTTGAGGGCATTATGCAAAGTGAAATCAGACAAAGAAAGACAAATATTGTAATATCTCACTTATATGTGGAATAAAAAAAAAAAATAGAAACAAGGATCAGATTTGTGATTACCAGAAGCAGGAGGTGTGTGTGCGGGTCAGGGGGGGAGAATTGGGTAAAGATGGTCAAAAAATACAAACTTCCTCTTATAAGATAAATAATTTCTGAGGATGTAATGTACAGCAGGATGACTACAGTTAATGACACTATATTGTATATTTGAAAGTTGTTAAGAGAGTAGATCTTAAAAGCTCTCACAACAAGGAAAAAAATGTAACTATGTGTGCTTTGTAAAAAAGCTTTGGTAAAACGGTACAAACTATGTAAGGTAACAGGTATTAACTAAATTTATTGTGGTGATCATTTGATAATATATATATATCAAATCATCATGCTGTACACCATAAACTTATACACTTCCATATGTCAATTACATCTCAATGAACCTGGAAAACATAAAGAAAGAAATATAACTAAAAAAAATATTTTAGGGTAAAGCTAGAGTAAAATCATTTTAGAGTATAAGTAAATTTTCATGATAAAGTCATCAATTTAAGTGATGATAAGCTTTAAAAATAAACATAACATAATTATTATAAAAATAAAAATTTGAAATTACAAGTATCTGGGGCTGAAACATCACAAAAGTGACAGTGAAGTGGCTTCCAAAATGAGAGAAATGAGTGCTTTTTTTTTTTAGATATTATTGTGATTTTTATTTAATTACTTAACTTGATATTCCAATTAGAATAAGAGAGTGTGAATTATGTTTTATAAACATTGTATTATTACTATGTCATTGTGATATGGCTTGACCTTGATTGTATACAGAGATAAAATAGCATTGGAATTAAGGCACTAACTACATATGCAAACCAAGTACAATACCCTGACCCAGTCCTTAGTAAAAATCTATTTTGGTTAGATGATGGTTGATATTGTTTCATGTAGGTCAGTCATTGCTTTGAGGACAAGCTTGGAATAGCTTCATTCATTCATTCATGAATCAATGTAATAAATCATATCAGATACAGAAAAATCAACTTATAAGTGATAAATGGCTCTGAGCTTTGAAATATGTCTATAAAAAATTTTCAAATCCAGATAATTGTCATACAGCAGAGGTCTAGGATTGAATATTGTACATGTTAACCCTAGACTTCAGAAATGTCCAGAGAGTACAAGCCCACCATTGCTACATGTAGAACAGGGCAACCTTAGGGGAAAGAGACAGGACAGAAAGACTGACGGTGCACAATTAACTGTTAGAAGTGTGGCAAATTAAAAGCACAGAATAGTGTTCTCCAAATGGCATTCCTTAACCTGTAGAGTGGTGCTTCAGTCATACGTGGAAAAACAGCAAGAAAAATATGTAATCACACACACACACACACACACACACACACACACACAAGAAAGAGTTAAACGCATTGAATATAAAACTATGAAACATTAAATATAAAAGTCATCAACTGCAGCTTTTAATATCCTTTGTAGTCAGGCATAACAAACCTGAAGTATATATTGGCAGGAGCATGATCAGTCACATACAGTGGTTTCATGGGCAAGGCTATTGGGAATTGGTGGCTTCGATGTAACGCATCATGACGTTATGTAATAGTCATCTCAACCCACAAATCAGAGAACATTACAAACAGTAATATCTTGGTGGGATACTCAGTAAAGCTATTATTTTTTGCATCGGGAGGAATAGAAACACACACACATACATACACAAGAAGCAGGGCAAGAAAGGTAGAAAGTGATAGGTAGCATAATAGAGCCAAAAGGACCAATTTGAGGAGCACATAGGAACACCCCTAGACACTCAAATATGAACTTGAAGACATTCGAGGAGGATCAGTAAGTAGTGCTGAAGTAACAGTGTTTCACAGCTATGGGAGACTATTTTGTTTTGTTTTTGGTGATATATGTGAGACCTTTTCTTTCTTTTTTTTTTAAATTGAAGTATAGGTGATATAAAACATTATATGTTACCAGTGTACAATATAGTGATTCACAGTTTTTAAAGGTTACACACCATTTATAGTTATAAAATATTGGATATATTCCCCATCTTATACAATATATACTTGTAGCTTATTTTATACATAATAGTTTGTACCTCTTAATCCCCTATCCCTATATTACCCCTCTCCCTGTCCCTTTCCCCACTGGTAACCACTAGTTTGTTCTGTATATCTGTTAAGTCTGCTTTTTTTTGTTATATTCACTAGTCTGTTGTATTTTTTTTTTTTTTTTTTTTTTTGCGGTACGCGGGCCTTTCACTGTTGTGGCCTCTCCCATCACGGAGCACAGGCTCCGGATGCGCAGGCTCAGTGGCCATGGCTCACAGACCTAGCCACTCCGCGGCATGTGGGATCTTCCCGGACTGGGGCACGAACCTGTGTCCCCTGCATCGGAAGGCAGACTCTCAACCACTGCACCACCAGGGAAGCCCTGTTGTATTTTTTATCTTCCACATATTAGTGGTATCACACAGCATTTGTTTTTGTCTGACTTATTTCACTTAACATAAAACCCTCTAATTCCATCCATGTTGCTGCAGATGGCAAAATTTCAATCTTTTTTATGGCTGAGTAGTATTCCGTTGTGTGTATATGTGTGTGCGTGTGTGTGTGTATTTAAAATTTTCTTTTCAAATGTGTTTTGTGCCTTAAAAAATGAAACATATTGGCAATCAGCATTTTATATTCTGACATGGTACTGGGCAAAATCCTGGCTCAAGGACTCAACTGGTTTTAGAAGCATATCTATGTGGTAGAGACATATTCACTGGGCTCTTACAGCTTATTATTATTAAAGCTTAAATTATGTAACTTATTTTTTCCAATGTTACATTATACTTTTGAAATTCTGCAGTATAATAGGCAATATCCCTGTTATTTTGAAATGTGTTTGAAAGTAGAGAAGTTGTGTATCTTTTTTTAAATGTATGCCCAGTGCATGTCATATAGTAGGAACCTCATAAATATATGTTGAGAATTTTTTAATGAATACAGTGCTTGCCAAATGACACAAATTACTTGAAAATCTCATTTTTCCTTTTAAATTGGTCTTCTGGTTTATCTATAATTCAATTTAGCTCTAAGTCAATTTTGCTGAGTCTGATCAGTCCAAAGCTCTAACAAGATCAATTCTGTGAATGCATGAGGTTGACTACAGACTCCAGACAATTCTCAGAGAAAAGGGTCTTTTCTTCTAATATCCATCTTCTCTTTCCATGGTAACATACTGCTCTCCCTAAAATTTTTCTTTCAAAGAGTTTCCACCTTTTAAATTCCAACTTTAATAAGGGATAATTAGGTGTTTGACAAGTATTGAAAAGTTTTTTATAAACTATTTCTACTAGCAGCTCCTGGATTGATCAGTCACCTTGATTAGTAGCAATTTATTTGATCAGTCTATATAGTAAAAGATTTCATCTATCTTTACAGGAAAAAATAAGAAGATAGAAAATTAAAGTGATACTAGAACTTATCAATGAAGTTGGTCACATACACAAAATGGGTGAAAATTCTATCCTGATTTTGCTTCCCATAAAAGAGATTCAGTGAGCAATTTACTTAACACACATTTAGTAACAGGTTAATAACTAGTAAATTCTACCAGAATAGTTAAACTTATTTGCATATATAGACATCATCAATAGTTGAATGTGTTTAGATTTTTCAAATAAGTTGAACAGGACTCATCTGAATAAACAGAGTTGAAATTATATGCATTCAACAGGATTTATACACTTATTAAGAGAAAACTCTCATTAGCAGTTTCATTAAGAAACAAAGAAACTAAAAACAATTTTGAAAAGTTTGGTTCAAAGACCTTAAGAGAGAAAAGGAAAACTTGATTGGGAGGAATAATCATCTCATATCAGGTTCAGGAAATAATACTTCAAAGATTTTTTTCTAGACCAATTTAGAAAATGTGTTATACACATGAATTTATATGGCATAGTAAATAGAATTGGATATATGAGGTATTTGGTACCAATGATGAATATATGGCATGTTAAATTTTTGAAAAAGAGAGCTCCAAATAATATTACACTCTACCAAGTATCAATAATTTTTGATTGATATTATGAACTCCCTAGAAAACCTCTTTATTTTGAATATTTACCTGAATATCTCTGTAAAACATTTTTAGATCCCATACATTCTATTTACAGTTCTCTATGTGTAGCTCCATCCTTTGTTTGCTTCATTTGAAATAATTTTCTGCTTGGAAAAATAGGCTGCAGAAAGTAGAAAGAAAAAAAAGCACTGTCTTGTGTGGTACAATGGTTATTTTATAAGAGCTATAACTCAAAAAGGAATAAAAACAATTTTAAAGGGTTGATGTTTCAGGAGTTTTTCTCGGGAAATAATCAGGTAAATACATGAAAGATGTAGATAGATCTGATAAAAATATTATATGTTAGGAGCCAAAACCAAAGGAGCCAAAATACATATATGTTAATGTACTGATACATTAAATAAATGTATCAATAAGTACCTGTTAGATATTTGGTTTTAAATACCATTGAGAAAAATCTGATTCAACCTTTTCACTTATTACTGACAAAGTTGAGTGAAATAAGTATGATAGATATTTATTTGTATATATATTAAACAAACATTAAGTAATTTAAAAGTTATTGTGTGCCAGTACTGCTCTAAACATTTTACAAATATTAGCTCACTTAAGCTTCATAGATGACTTTATAATCTTCATGAGGTAGGTACAATTACTAACCTTATTTAATAGATAAGAATATTGTGGTAGAAAAATGCAAAATAACTTATTCTAGGTCCTACTGCTAGAAAGTGGCAAGGCTTTTCATGCAAACACAGGCTACCTGTCTCAAAGTCTATATTGTACCAACTTGCCAGGGACCCTGAGGAAAATATTAGAACCAAGAAGGATGAATTGAAATATAATAATTATTTCATTCTATTCACCTAATTCCTTTACATTTCTGTATCTTACAGATATTTGACTTCATTAACCCCCATGCATCCCTCTCCTTCATCCTGCCCTGGTGTATACTAAAAGGTTTTTTTTTTTTAACTTACCATATGATCCAGCTATCCCACTTCTCAATATTTATTCAAAGAATAGGATAAACACTAACTCTAAAACATATATGTACCCCTATGTTTACTGCAGCATTATTTATAATTAGTTGGGTTTTTTAGGGTAGTCAGGACCATTACATCCTTTCATTCCCCAGTAAGTAACTTCCTGGGAATCAATTTCCAGCTGGCATTTATGTAAGAAGACAAGTTGCTTCCTAATGTGGATTGTCACAGTGAAAAGAGACTGGAACTGAATAAATTTTAGTAACAATATACTCTGGGATTTTTAGTTTTCATTTACTTTTTACAACCAAGAGACATAACCAAAACTGAAAACTGCTTCATATTATTCAGAAATGAAATCCAATCCTGAACATTTCTGGAGAGAAAAGAAATAGATCCTTCTTTAAGGGAGCTGATCCAGATATTAACTACACATCTGCAAAAATACCAGAGAGTTTGCTGTGTACATTTACCAGTCCACAATACATTGTCACTAAGGAGGATTCTGAAAGCAAATTCATGTTTAAAAAGTGAAGATAAGGTAATCCATAGGCCTATTTTGGAAAACAGCAGGGCTGAATAGTTTTTTCATTATTCACAGATGTATAAACAGGAAAAATGTAAAAACAAAATCAGAATGAGCATTACGGTATGAACCTAACACAAAGCAACGTGTAACTTTCACTCTGTCGATGCACAACTGCTGTATTTTGAAATAGATTTAATATTGAACACAGAATAAATATTAGAAAGCATCTGTTTTTCACATTAGGAAATTTGAGAGAATGGACTATATGAATCAAGGGAGAAAAAAGGTAATAAGAGAATAGCTGAATTTAAAGGGGAACTGAGATTCAAGAAAAAAAACAAAGTAAGGACATATTATATAAAAGCAAAAAATACATTTAGAGTAAATATTAGTATTATTAGAAGTTTAGATCAGAAACAACACTATAGAAAAAAATTGTGATGTAAAAGACATAATTAACACCCAGAATTTAGAGAGAAAATCAAAAAAAATTAAAAAAGAACAAGTGAGATGACAGAAACATGTAAAAAAGAACCAGTGAGATGACAGAAACATGTGTCAGAAATAGAGATGCATCAAATCATTATTTATATTATTGATTAAAAAGAAAGACCAAGGATTGGTTCAAGATGGCATAGTAGAAGGATGTGCTCTCACTTCCTCTTGCGAGAGCACCAAAATCACAACTAACTGCTGAACAGTCATCAACAGAAGGACACTGGAACTCACCAAAAAAGATACCCCACATCCAAAGACAAAGGAGAAGCCACAATGAGGCAGTAGGAAGGTGCAATCACAATAAAATCAACTGCTGGGTGGGTGACACACAAACTGGAGAAAACTTATACCACAGAAGTCCACCCACTGGAGTGAAGGTTCTGAGCCCCATGTCAGTCTTCCCAAAGTGGGGGTCTGGCAACAGGAGGAGGAATTCCTAGAGAATCAGACTTTGAAGGCTGGTGAGATTTGATTACAGGACTACAACAGGACTGGGGGAAACAGAGACTCCACTCTTGGAGGGCACACACAAAGTAGTGGGCGCACTGGTACCCAGGGGAAGGATCAGTGACCCCATAGGAGACTGAACCAGACCTACCTGCTAGTGTTGGACGGTTTCCTGCAGAGGTGGGAGGTGGCTGTGGCTCACCATGGGGACAAGGACACTGGCAGGAGAAGTTCTGGGAAGTACTCCTTGGCGTGAGCCCTCCAAGAGTCCGCCATTAGCCCCACCAAAGAGCCTGGAAGAAAATATTTGCATATTAATCAACGGACAAAGGATTAATCTCCAAAATGTATAAACAGCTCATGCAGCTCAATATTAAAAAAACAAACAACCCAATCCAAAAATGGGCAGAAGACCTAAATAGACATTTCTCCAAAGAAGACATACAGATGGCCAAGAAGCACATGAAAAGCTGCTCAACATCACTAATTATTAGAGAAATGCAAATCAAAACTACAATGAGGTATCACCTCACACCAGTTAGAATGGGCATCATCAGAAAATCTACAAACAAATGCTGGAGAGGGTGTGGAGAAAAGGGAACACTCTTGCACTGTTGGGGGGAATGTAAATTGATACAGCCACTATGGAGAACAGTAGGGACGTTCCTTAAAAAACAAAAAATAGAATTACCATATAACCCAGCAATCCCACTACTGGGCATATACCCAGAGAAAACCATAATTCACAAAGCCACATGCACCCCAATGTTCATTGCAGCACTATTTACAATAGCCAGGACATGGAAGCAACTATGTGTCCATTGACAGATGAATAGATAAAGAAGATGTGGTGCATATATACAATGCAATATTTCTCAGCCATAAAAAGGAATGAAATTGGGTCATTTTTACAGACTTGGATGGATCTAGAGACTGTCATACATAGTAAAGTAAGTCAGAAAGAGAAAAACAATTATCGTATATTAACGCATATATGTGGAACCTAGAAAAATGGTACAGATGAACCAGTTTGCAGGGCAGAAATTGAGAAACAGATGGAAAGAGAAAATGTATGGACACCAAGGGGGGAAAGTGGTGGGGGGGTGAGGTGGGATGAATTGTGAGTTTGAGATTGACATATATACACTAATATGTATAAAATGGATAACTATCAAGAACCTGCTGTATAAAAAAATAAATTAAATAAAATTCAAAAAAATAAAAACAATTTAAAAATAAAGTTCAAACTTTTCCCCACAGCTGTAGTCATACAATAAAATGCGATTCCTCATATAAAAAAAAAAGAAAGACCAATGAACATGTAATTGAAGAAGTTTAAATAAATAGAAAAAGAATCCTGAGCTGAAGAAATGTTATTTTGCATGAATTGAAATACTCTGCTTTCACAAGAAAAATTAAGAAATAGTCCAACATACACAAAGACATAAAACCATTGTAAGTCCTGACTGTTGTGTGTGTGTGTGTGTATTTTGTTTGTTTGTTTTGGTAGTGCAAGTGCCTGACTTAAGCTTTGATTGTCAAAGCATTCACTTCAAAGACAACTATCTGGAATAAACACATTGCCAGACACAGGAATAGGTAAAGAGCCTGGTCATTGCCGCCCCCCACCCCCTGCCCCCAACCTGAGGCTCCTTTGTTTTAGGGATCATGGTTGATTTAGACAACTGACCATTTGGGCTGCTTTGTTTTTTCTCTTCCCATGCTTTGAAAACCCACTCTTATGTTTAAATTCCCCAATAAAGAGTGAGCTGGCAAAACTTAAGCCCTCAACTTTGACCTCAATAAAAGCAGAACCCCCAGCTCTTACCATCTACCTCTCTCTCTCTCTCTCTTTCTTATCTTCTATCTCACCCCCATGCCCTTGCCTACAACCTCACTGTGTAACCCCCAGGTATGCCATGTAATTTTCAGGACTTGTAAGTAATAAACCTATCTCTTTCAAAGTTTCCTGATGGTTATTACTGAAGGCAATAATAAAAACCACAGGGGTCAGTCCAGTCACAAACATTGGTTATTGATAGGCTGAGACTGGCATAAAATAGACATTTTTACATTTTGTTGATAGAACTGCCTAGGCCACAAATATCAGATTTACTCTAAAACTAAACAGTTGTTCAGTGTGGAACAGCCCAAGATGGTTAACTTTGAGGATCAAATGTTGGTTAGGAAGGATATTGGTTAGCAAGGAAGGAAAACTCATTTTTTATGCCCTTTTTCACACCCCCAAGTTAATTTAATAAAATGTTTAATGATGCCAGACTCCTATCTAAAAAATAAAATTTTCTCATAGAAGTGGTAGCAAATGTGTTTGTCCCAAATAAATCAGAATAAGGAATCAATTCATAGCTAAGAAAAAAAGGGATGCAAAATCATGCCATGATTATGGAGTGCAGTGAACTGGAAAGTAGCAGAGCTTTAGACCCAAGACACAAAGTTGGAAAGAAACAAATTAATCTGAATCAAAAAGCACAGATAAAGCTTTGAAGATAGAGAAAATCCTGTGATTATGTGTTAAGGGTCCATGTGAAAAATCATTAATACAATTATTTTGTTGTTTATTCTAAAGTTATGTATAGAAAGAAAATTATTACATTCACTGGTTTTAATGTTTCATTGGTTTCATTGAAAATTTTCTGGACTTGTCATTAGCAATTAGTGGTGATCAAAATAAATATTCACAAAACTATCAACAGCTCAGGAGGTTAGACTGTCATTAGTAGTATTTGGTCAAATAATGTGAAATACTTCATAATAGAGTCCTCTGTTGAACCTTTTCAACACATCAGCATATTAAAATCTGCTGTAATTATACCTATTTGTCTTAACATTATTTGGACTTTTTTTTTTTTGCGGTATGCATGCCACTCACTGTCGTGGCCTCTCCCGTTGTGGAGCACAGGCTTTGGACGCACAGGCTCAGCAGCCATGGCTCATGGGCCCAGCTGCTCCGTGGCATGTGGGATCTTCCTGGACCAGGGCATGAACCCGTGTCCCCTGCATCGGCAGGTGGACTCTCAACCACTGCGCCACCAGGGAAGCCCTATTTGGACATTTTTGGACATTCAGTATTTAGCATTCAGTAGACCAATATTTACTGAATATCAATAATAGTAAAAGATAGATAAGAATAGTTGATAGATCGAAAGGTAAAGAAGAATGAAAACTTACAGGAAGAATAAAAGCAGAAAACAAGATGACACACAGCTAAGTGACATATGCTTCAAAGAAGAAATCTCAAAAGAAATTTAAAGATATTTTGAACTAAATGAAAATTAAACACAATTTAATGAAAATTTGTAAGGTACAGCAAAAGCAGTTTTTCTTTTTTAACATCTTTATTGGAGTATAATTGCTTTACAATGCTGTGTTAGTTTCTGCTGTATAACAAAGTGAATCAGCTATACATATACATGTATCCCCGTATCTCCTCCCTCTTGCTAAAAGCAGTTTTTAGAGGAAAATTTATAGCATTTGAGTATGTTTTAGAAAAAACAGGAAATATCTAAAATCAAAATCTACATTTTTATCTTAAAAAAATAGAGAAAGAACAACAGATTAAGTCCAAAGTAAGTAGAAAAGAAATAATAAGATTTGGCATTGAAATCAATAAAATTGGAAACAGGAAATCAATAGAGAAAAATCAGTGAAACCAAAGGCTATTTTTGGAAAGATAAATAAAATGACTAAGCCTAAAACCAGACTAAAAGAGAGAGGGAACACACTATTAATACCAGAAATGAAAGAGGAGACATTACTAAAGATACCAAGAACATTAAAAGTATGATAAAATAATATTACGAACAACTCTGTCTACAAATTTGATAACAGATAAAAACAGACCAATTCCTTGAAAGATGCATTTTGCCAAACTCACAGAAGAAGAAATAAACAATCTGTATAGACTTTTAACTATTAAAGAAATAGAATGAATAGTAAATAACTCAATAATAAATAAATAAATAAATCTCTTTCCAAAATAGAAAGCACCAGGTCCAGATGGATTCACTGGTGAATTCTACCAAACATTTAAGGAAGAAATTATACCAATTCTCTACAAGCTCTTTCAGTGGATAGAAGCAGAGGTTATACTTCCTAACTCAATCTATGTGGCCTGCATTACCCCAGTACTAAAACCAGACAAAACTATTACAAGAAAACTATAGTCCAATATCTCTCATGAGCAGATGGGATACAAAAATCCCTAACAAAATATTAGCCAATCAAATTCAACAACATATAAAAAGAATTATACACCAGGTACACAAGGCTGATTCAATATTTGAAAATTAATTCATGTAATCCATATCAGCAAGCTCAAGAAGAAAAATTACATGATCATATCTATATATTGTATAGAGTCAGTCTCAGCCTATCTATAATGATGATGTAGGCTAGGAAAACCTGAAGCACTCACCTGGGCCCATATTTGCTGTGGTGAGCTTCCACAAACATTTCCCCAGTCAGAGCCAATGTAGTGGCTGGACCAACACTTACAGCTCTTATAATTGCAAGATGCACCTCAGGAATAACATCAGAGAACTTCGAAAAAAAATTTATTACTTACAAATTCTCTATGGCACAGAGCACATCCAAGGACCACAGAGCGGGGGATTAGAGCGGGGGTGAGGGTCACCATCTGCCTTTATTGGGTTCAGAGAATGGGGAAACTAGGGTTTTGCAAGGTTACTGTTTATTGGGAAATTAAAACATAAGAGCAGGAATTAGAGTGCAGGAAGAGAAAAGTGGAGTCACTCAAGTGGTCAGGAGTCTAAGTCAGCCAGGGCTTTTTATGAGGAAACTTCATGGGTGGGGCAGCCTGGTTTCTTACCTCATTGTTTTACTACTAGCTGTGTCATACAGCTGGTAATATGTTTGTTCAAAATGGATCTTTGAAATGGATGCCTCGTCAATCAAAAGCTTAATGTCAGGCATAGAGAAAGCATTTGACAAAATCCAACACCCATTCATAATACAAACTCTCAAGAAACTAGAAAAAGTGAAGAACTTCCTCAACTTAATAAAGAATGCTTTTAAAAATCTACAGCTAACATTATTTTTTAATGGTAAGAAACAAGAATCCTTCCTACTAAGATCAGGAACAAGCCAAAAATGTCTTCTCTCACCATTCTTTTTCAATATCATACTGAAAGTTCCAGTTAATTCAATAAGGCAAGAAAAGGAAATAAAAGATAGATAAATTGCGAAGAAATAAAACTGTCTTTGTTCACAGATGATATGATAATCTCTGTAGAAAATCTGAAACAATCTACAAAAAAAACACCTGAAACTATTAAATGATATCAGGAGTGTAGGATACAAGGTCAACATACAAAAATAAATTTCTTTCCTCTATACCAGAAATAAACAAGTCAAATTTGAAATTAAAAACACAATACCATTAAACTTAGCACAAACTTAAAATACTTAGGTATAAATCTAACAAAATATGCACAAGATCTATATGAGGAAAACTACAAAACTCTGGTGAACAAAATCAAAGAACTAAATAAATGGAGAGATGTTCCATGTTCATAGATAGAAAGATATAATATTATCAAGATGTCAATTCTTCATAACTTGATCTATAGACTTAAGACAATCCCAATCAAAATCTCATCAAGTTATTTTGTGAAATAAACAAACTGTCTCTAAAGTTTATATGGAAAGGCAAAAGACCCAGAATAATGAGCAGAATATTGAATTGAAGGAGAAGAAAAACGTTGGCGGATTGTTACTACCCAACTTCAAGATTTACTGTAAAGCTATAGTAGTCAAGGCAGTGTGGTGTTGGCAAAAAACAAAAAAAGAGAGAGAGAAATAGATCATTGGAACAGAATAGAAAGCCCAGAAATAGACCCATATAAGTGTACTCAACTGATCTTTGCCAAAAGAGCAAAGGTGATACAACAGGACAAAGAAAATCCATGAACACATGATATATTTACATTTATTTTTGTTTTTCAATTTTTTTCATCAATGTCTTATAATTTTCAGTGTAGATTTGTTTCACCTCCTTGCTTAAATTTATTCTTTTTAATTGTTTTTGATGCTACTGTAAATGAGATTGTGTTCTTTATTTAATTTTCAGCAAATTAATTGTTAGTGTATAAAAATGCTACTAATTTTTGTATGTTGATTTTTTATCCTAAAATTAACTGAATTTATTGATTAGATCTAACAGTTTTTGGTGGAGTCTTTAGGATTTTTTTATATGTAAAATCCTGTCAACTGCAAATAGAGACAGTTTTACTTCTCTGGTCCAATTCTGATGCATTTTATTTCTTTTTCTTACCTGATTTGCTTGGTTACAACTTCCATACTATGTTGAATAGGAGTAGTGAGAGTGGGCACTTTTGTCTTGTTCCTGGTCTTAGAAAAAAAAAAACATTTAATCTTTTACCATTAAGTATGATGTTAGCTGTGTGCTTGTCATATACGGTCTTTATTATGTTGACGCATATTATTTCTATGTCTAATTTGTTGAGAGTTTTTATCATAAACGGATGTTGAAAAAGTCAAACACTTTTTCTGCATTTATTAAGGTGATCATATGATTTTTGTATTTCATTCTATCAATATGATGTATCACATTTATTGATTTATATATGTTGAACAAATTGGCTTCTTTACCTGGGTTTGGGCACAAAACAGATCCCTAGGCTGAAAAGGTTCATTCTTTGAGGACCAAATGAAGAAGAACTGTTCTCTAAGTTCCCTGGCCAAGTGGGGACACTGGTTTAGTTCTGCATATGGGCAGAGCTACTGGCTGGGCTTTCTGCTGGAGTGCTGTTGGGTCACACAGCTCCCCTGGTGTCACAGCTCTAGCCATGTTTTCTGGTTACACAGGGCTGAGGGCTGAATTCAGCAGTGGGTGGGGATATTAATTAACTTCCTTTCCTGGGTGAAGAGGCAGAAGAGGCTCCAAGGCCAGCAAGCCTTGTTGTTTGGGGTCCCAAAGAACTGTGCATCAAGTTCCCGGGCCAGATGGGGACACCATCTTGGCTCTGCAGATGTGCAAAGTCACTGGCTGGGATTTCTACTTGAGTGCTGCTGTAGGTAGAAACTCAGTCTGACGAGATCTGAATGCCAGTTCTTGTATGTCCCACCCTCTTTCTCCATCACAATCTGATCTCCAGTATTCAACCCCCACAAAATTCCCCCCACGATCCCTGTGAGGTAAGACCTGAGTGGGCCCCCTGGGAAGTGCACCACAATGTTGGGGGAGCTGGATGTCTACCTGGAGCTCTTTTCTTCCCACTAGAGAAAAAATAGGCCCAGATGGACCCTCTTGGTGTGGCTGTGTGCCAGCCTGGGGGTGAGGCAGTGTGGCTAGAGGGTGGCCACTCCTCTTACCCTGCTAATACAGTCCTTCTCAGTCTCTTTGGTCAAGGACTTGCTTCAACCTCACCTCCATATTCTAGAATTTTCACATGGTGTCTCTTCTATGGACAGTTGCTAATTGGTCTTCTTGTGAGGGAGACTGAAGTCAGGATCGGCCTATGTTGCCATCTTGATGATATCACCCTTTAAAAGATAATGTACTCTAAAAATTTAATTTATTTTTACTCTATAGGTATTTTAGTCCAGGCAATAAATAACTGTCCACAGCGGAATAAGTGGAAATAATACTGGTTCTTAAATAATAAGATGAGTCTTCCAGTTCTTAGTCTACCATTTATGAACTGGGACCCCTTGGGAAAGCCATTTAATTCTCCAGTTGTTATCACGTGTAAGGGAGGGGTGATATTTGCTGGCCTTTCCACAGCCTACTATTGTTCTGCTGATGATGACAATAATGGACACCAAAGGAGTCCAAGAGAATATAAAGACTATTCAGTTTTCTAATGGCTATATTTACCAATAAAAACATCTGCTGAACCTTGCTTTCACACGTTTCATATAATGCTAAAATAATATATTGAATAATTGGGGATAGTAGGACAGGAGAATAGAAGAATGTAATCTATTTTATTAACATGGAACAGATACATCTTTATGGCCATGTAAAGAATAAGAATAAATAGGTCACTGGGGGTCTAGCTTTTCATGTATAAATTTTACCTCTTTTACCAAGAGTCTCTTTGCTCTAGCCTTTGCTGACTTCTGAATAAATATGCAAATGAAGAACAGACAATGAATAGTTAACAAGCATTTATAAATAAGCATATATCCATTACTATATTCATGAACGAATAAGCATTTTTGTCTATGTAGAAAACACATAAGACGATGCTCTGTTTACTCTAAAGCAGCATTCTAAACCTAGCAATTTTTATACTATACTTTCTATAGTATAGTATACTTTCTATACTTTTTCCATTTGTCCTTTAATATATTTATTCAATAATTAAAAAATAAATATTGAGTGACTATAAATTATCAGGCTGTGAGATATGAAAGATACTGCCAACATTTTCTTCACTTTCTAACTGGGCAAATTTAGCATATGAGACTATCAGAACCAATCCCCATAGAAAACACTAATTACATATAACTCAATCGAACTGTTTTCATTATCTATCTAGATGGAAGTTTAAAGAAAAGTACTTATAGAACCTAACAAATACATAAATTTTTATGAATGAATTTATTAATATATATATAATTGAATGAATACATGAAGGAAGAAAAATGAAAAGGCTCTGTGTAATATTCTTTCTTCTTGAGATAAGAATTTTTTTTTTAATTTAAGGCAGTAAATGATATACTTAATCTTAAGCACTAAAGTATTTTATATGCACATTTCTCTTAACAAAACATGTGCCTAAATTCTGGTTAGTAACTGGTGAATTGACTCAGGGATTTAGACATAGTGATGATGAAATAGTCAAATCAATACATCTACCTTGGTATAGCCATAATCAGTGAGGGCATTTAGTTATTTTTATAAGCAATATATCAAAAACAGCATTATACTTATTATTTCTAAAATGTGGGTCTTTGAACATATACGCAACATCCATGTATTTTGCTTGATGGCATTAGCTGTAATAGTCATCTATCATGCAGAGAAATAGCACTGGTGTTGTGTGTAAAACAAAATATGGAGCAGCTGCTTCAACAGATCTCTTACTTGTTAAATACGGCAGTCCATGTATAGAAGAGCTAAATTCCAACAGAAAGCACAGGCCAAAAATATAAGCTTAAAATATAGAATTACATTAGATACAAGAGGGAATCTTTAGCTGGGAATGCCAACTCTACAACTCCACAACTTCTGTTAGTAAATATACACGGACACAATATTTTTACTTGTTTCCTTTGAGAATATTACTTATTTGAAATCTTGGAGGCTGTTTTATATATATATATAAAACCCTGTACTACATAATTTGTAAATTGCTATTTGAACTGGTCTTCTATATTTAAATATTCTCTTTCTCATTCCCAAATCTCAGCAAATATATACAATTGGCAAATTCATTGTATCTGAGTTTGAAACTGCAGTAAATCCTTACTCTTGTATAATTTACTAATATGTAATGTTAGGTGATTAAGCAAGTGTACTTTGGGATTCTCCTTAAACAATAAGTACTTGAAAAGAAAATTATCAGAGTTAGTTCCAAACTGCTACTGGAAGGAGCTCTTTTAATATATATATATATAATCATATAGTATATATATGATTATATATATTGGAAGGGTGTATATATGGAAGGCACTCTTTTACATTATATATTACGTTATTATATAATTAGATATTACAATTCAATTATATATAACATATTACATTATATATGTATATTACATTATATATATAATATAATCCCCACTTACGGTTCAGATTTAATTTCTTGTATTTGTCTTTTAATTATTATTGATACCTTGATTAGTTGCACAGACCTATGACAATTATGTTTTTTTTTTTTTTAACAATTTGTAGGTTTATAAGATTTATAAGATCTAGTGTGTAGAACAGACCTTTTTCTCTAACTGTTGGATCTTGGTCATGTTGTCAAGACTAAGAAGGATCTAAGATTTTGTTCTCCTTGCAAACTAACAAGTTAGTCTAGCTATCTTCCATGGCTGTTTGCTATATAAACATATCTGGAAATCTAGTTTGGAAAAAAAGCTATGGAGGCCTCTCCTCACACGACGTACAAAAATATTAGGCCCATGAAGAATTATCTTCCAACCCACAGCCTTAGCCTTCTATATGCTAGAGTTTAATCCACTTATTTATTTAGGACATTTGGACTAGTTATTTGTATCAATCAGCTAAGGCTGCAGTGATATGTAGCAACAATTATTTGAAACTCAGTGTCTTAAAATATCAATGTCTTAAAATAGCAAGAAGATGTACTTCTTGGTCCTGTGTCTACTGCTGCACTTTGACTGATCTAGGCTGCTTCAGGCTGTTGAGTCAGCTGAGCTTGCCCAGGTTTTTGTTAAATTCTGTGCATGGATCTGAGTCCCAGGCTGAAGTAGCAGCAATCACCAGGAGGTTGTTTGTCTCATAACTGGTGGCCAGAACCCAAACAGTAGCCAAATCCCTTGAGTCCACTTTGATGCTTTGCTTACATAATGTTCTCTCTCATTCTGTTATCCAAAGCAAATCACATGGCCAAGCCCAGAGTCTGTTGGGCATGAAAATATACTTTTCTCTGAAAGGGAGGAGAAGGTGAGAAGTTATTTGTTGAACAATACTCCCATCAATCCCAATGTTTTTAAAAGTGTTTTCTAAACATCAATGACCATAATATGACTTTTCATTTGCTGAATATCCATGGCAAAAATAGAAATACTCAGACAGAGTTTGATCACACTCGCTGACAGCCTGATTTAAGGGCCAGTCATGCTCAGAGTAATATATTAAAAGACAATGCAGTAATATTTCAGTCTCTCTCTGTTCATAAAGAGATAATATGTTCACAAAGCCAGTACATAAAACATGTTTATAATTGCTCCACAATATCTTGAAAAGCATCACATACATTTTGTTACAATACAGAACTGGAGAAAAATAATAACAAGAATAGCAACTAAATTATGCATGATTTTCTAGTTTTAAAATATTTTATGTCTAGTTTTTCACAGGATGCCCCAAGCAACAATGTAGATGGGAAAATTTACAATAGCCCACATTTTCCAGTGAGGATACTAAGGTTTCAGAGGTTAAGTTGTTTACCACAACCAAACTGTGCAAACCTGGGGCTCAACTGCTTATCTTCAGAACCGTGCTGAGTAATTAACATTAAAATTTAACACCATGTCACTAATTAAAACGTTTGTCTTATATTAAAACAATATATTTAACTTTAAAACACTTTGTTGATCCAGTTCCTTGGGTTTAGAATTAGTATTCCTTTTTAAAAATCTGTAATTCAGAATGCATCATCATTTTTTACTGACCTTAAGCTGATTTATTAGTGTTTTATATAAGTCAAATTACTTTCATATACATTTTATCTTAATTTACTTTTCATTGTCACTGTTCACTATATTTATTTATTTTAATGTGACATTAAATCTCTTTGTAAATTAAATCTAACAGAGATGTGTTCACACAGAGAGATTGTATAACAATCTGAACTTCAGAAAAGTCCTTGCAATTGGATTTTAAACTCTGTGATAACGTCCATTGCTTTTAGCTTAGCTTTGCCTTCAATCTTCCGGAATCCATAACATCCTACCACGCACAAGCATCTTAAACTTCAGCCCTGTTTTTGGTCATAGCACATCACAAAACAGTAATTTATTCAGTGAAGCCTTGTGCAGCAGAGCTTTTAAATGTGTGCAGGATTTGTGAAATACAGCATAAATGCATATACATTTATCTGTGTATGTATAATTCAAATTATATTACAGAATAGTTTTCTCTCAATGAAAGGTGGAAAACACTACATATTTCTTCAAGTGAACTTCAATTTTCTTCTAAATGTTCATTGTGATAAATTTATGCTTTAACCTGCCTCCTGTTTTTTTTTTTTTTGATGTGTGTGTGGCAAGGGAGTCTACAGCTGTGGTCCAACCTTTAGTTTTCTATGCTTTACATTTAAAGTGCTTCATTAGGTTTGAAGATTTTCCACTGTTTTGTTAAACTCATTAAGCTGAGAGACTAACTGCCACTTTACACGCAAAGAACAAGAGACTCAGAGAAACTTCACTGCGAGACCAAAAAGCCTTATTATCATTACTGTCTGTGTAATAGCTTCAGATTTTTTTGATAGTGAAACAGAAATTAAAGTCACAAATGCAGAGTCTACTAAATAATTTGTCAAAAAATTTTTTGACCTATTTGGCCAAGTACTTTTATATTTGGACTGTTTCCACAGGTGAACAAGTTGGAGCCTTTCTGCACATGCTTTTATACATATTTTTAAGGCATTTCATTGAGATATATAAAAATAATTTTCAATCTTGTGTCTTTGTACATAATAGTTTTCCCAACCATCAAAAATTTTAGATACTGTAAGTACAATTTTGTAATCTTTGAGATAGTAGAGGTGAAAAAAATTTTTCTTACATCTTAGCTTACTCAAATGGTCCTTTTGACATGTGTGACTTTGTTCAATGCATCTCTTTGAAGGATTGAATTGATTTTCATGAGCTAAAGTAATATATTATGTAATATAATTTTACAATGGAGAACACATGCTGGGATTATTTTTAAAAAGAGAAAAAAAATTGTTGGCCTCTTACTTTCTACAAATCAGCCTGTAAACTGCTAAATTAATGAGATAGCCTAACTCAAGTTTTGTAGGAACACCTTGGTAGATAAGATAAAATCCTATAAGCAGAATGTCTAATTCTCTGGAGGAAGTCACAGAAGAGCATAATCTTGCAGAATCACTTAACTAGAAGTTTCTTAAAGATTTAGAAAAATTTGGCATTGGAAATATTGAACCTACAAGCAAGAACCTATGATAATAAGGTACAGATTTTATAAACTGGGGTATGATAACAAGAAGCCAGGAACTATCGGGACTGGTATTCACTTTTATCTATAACTCAGAAGGTCAATCCTGAGTTAGAATTCAACCAGTATTTGGCAATTAATAAATTAATGAAACAAATATGGAGAAACCTCAGATGTGTTGATGTTTCTTGGTCTTTGTTCTATTTGACTTTACTTAATGCAGTAAAACATGTAAATTTATAAGAAATATATTTTCAGTCATTGAGACAGCAAGGGAAAATAAACTCTTCTATGAAAGCCATCCATCTTTTATGCTATTTG
Organism: Monodon monoceros; assembly: GCF_005190385.1. NCBI lineage: Eukaryota > Metazoa > Chordata > Mammalia > Artiodactyla > Monodontidae > Monodon > Monodon monoceros. The sequence continues at coordinate 11,329,023 of NW_021703774.1, read as the reverse complement.
TGACTGAAGTCAAAAGATTACTTGCTGAAATACAAGAAATCTCTTGTAAAAAAATAAATCTAGCAAGTTTTAAGAAAATATTAATCAAATATTCATTGAACATTTATTTTAACTTGAATTCTATGGTAAGTAATATGAAGGCACAAAATATTTATATGATAAGGTAGTTCCAATTCTTAATAAATTTAAATTTTATTTGGGGAAAAGAAACATGAAATAATACTTTTTCTTCTGTCATACCCCTATTTTCCTGTACTCATTATGATACTTCTCTAAATTCTTCAAATAATTACAATTTAAATATATTAATATATATTTATTTATATAAATATAAAAATATAAATTCAGGGGATATATATATATATATATATATATATATATATATATATACCTATATCCACATATAGGTATATATAGATATATATTTGATTCCACTTCTATTTATCCTAGCCCCTTTGAGTAGAGTCAGTCTTTCTTGGAAGCAGCAAAGTGGAAATTAAGGCAGAAAGATCCCCAAATTTGTTAAACAACTAGGCTTATTACCAAAACCCTCCACATTAATGGAATGAGATCTACAGTCTGTCTCCCCAATCTGGATTACCTCGTATCCCACCAGCTAGAACAGCTACAGTAACCCAGGAGGCTTTACCTTCTATTATTATATATCTTCACTTTGTGATCTTATTCTTTGAGCACTATTCAAATATCTCCTAAATTCCTCTACAGACACTTCCCCAGCAAGATCGCCTCCACTTGCTTCATTTGTATGTTCCTTTTTAAAATTATATTTTTTTAATGTCAGAGAGGTACCCTGGACCTGGACGTCCAGGAGTGGTGCCTGCACAGTTTGGTCTCATTTGGACACTTTGTGCCATTTAGATGGATTCCAACTCATAGTTCACCTCATTCATCCACTGGAGCTATGTAAATACTGTGCATATTCTCCTTATCCTACCCATTTCTTCTAGTATCTCCTCTGAATTCAGTGATGTTATGCTTCCTATTTTTGCTAGCTAAATCTAAAACATATTCCTGTGGATTATGATAAGTACTACCTCTATGCTTATTTCTAAAATTTGCATCTCCCTATAAAAATTAACCTAACTTTGTCTTTTTCAAATCTTTTTATTTTAAACAGTGGTAGTTATCATTCCTCTGTGACTTTAATTTTGGGGAAGAAAAGTATACATGAGATACATGAGCTCAGAAAAAGACCAGATTAAATATTTTAGTGATCTTATTGTGATAAAGTGAGACGGTTGGTGTGCCTGGCTAATGTTGACCCAGAGGACCCATTTTCTTCTGAGCAAAAGAATCCTAGATGTTTTTCTTCAATCCTGGATCGTCAGACTTTGGAGTGCCTCTGGGATTATTACCCAATTCTGAGTTCAAACTGTTTTGACATACCAGTAGAAACTGGGAAATGCAATATACTGGCAAGAAAACTCCTTCGGAAGAAAATATGTATTGTAATAGGAAAACCTGAAATGAAGTTTGAATCTTACTTAACTTTTTGTCTGCAAAAAGAATTATTAAAAAACACTCAGGAGCTAGCAGATAAAAAAGTTAGAAGCAGAATGACATTGTTTCATTAGCTATAAATCCCATAAAATATTGTCACAATGTAATATATGTTTACCTTAGCTTAAATGCTTAATAAATTTTAGAATGTATATGTTTAGAATATAATATGTCTCTGTTTTCTACTTAGATAACTATAGTTTGTCTCATTTTTACATTCTCAAAACTTTTACATTAACTATTTCAAAGAAAAGTAGGATACAACTTATTCTCCATTCCATATCCATATGTTTTTCAAAAAATCAAATGCATAAAAAAGAACAAATTAATTTCCTTTCTGTCACTTGTGTTTTTTTTAAGGAATTCTACATAGAAAACTTTGAATTTGTAAATAAGTAAGTTAAAACAACCAAAAATATTTTCTAGTTACCTATCATATAAATAAATTTTTTGGATTGAAATAAAGCATAACAACAATTTCATAGCTGACATATGATGTATGCACTAGGTATATATAGCAATATGTTGTATCTATCCACAGATTATTAATAAAAAATTTGTGGACAAGATGACTAAACAAATGTAAGAAGTCTCACATCTCTCTACAAATATGTATACAGAAATACTAAATATAATCAATAAGTATACTTTTGAAATTTTTAATTCAATAAAATTTTCTGGATATCAAAAATTAATAGCTATACACCACAGAGTGATTATCAGTTGTCATGATTTATCTGATGGGGACAAAGATCAGATACACTCTTGGATGACTGTAGTGAAAACACCATCATGGAAACTGCAGTTTAGGTAACAGGACTGGAGCTGAGGTGAAATATTTGGGATGGACCAGAAGGCATCTATCACACCCAGGAAAGAAAATTCGAAAATATCTGCCTATTGTCTTAGCATCATTTCTGAGGTTAGTCTATGTGTAGAAATGGAGTTACCTGTGAGAAATTATATCCCCAGCCTCAAAAAGTTGAGTTACAGGGGACAATAAATATAATCACAGAGATGCGAAAGTACCAAAAGAAAAAAATGGACAATCAAGGAAAAAGATAATAGAGCAAAATAAAAGATATAAACAATGTTTATATTTAAAATATGACATCAGGATGAAAAAATAGATCACAAAATAAGAAAGTGAAAATACAGAAATGGTATTGGTGGATATTAAATGATCAATATAGAATTGAAAAAATATTATTAAAATAAAAAATACGATATATTTTTAAAACTTTAAGATAGGTAGGTAATTCAGAGGGTAAAAAATTTTATAAACATTCAAATATTTAACTTTATTTAAAACATTAAATTTGTAGTCACTCATATATTCATCTATTTATTCATCATTCATTTATTCCTCCACATATACAATACAAACATTTACATAGTTATTAATAGTTTTGGCTAGCATTAACAAATTATACTTTTCTTCTGACAAATATAAAAACTTAAAAATATAAAAAGTAAGCTATGGTATTAAATGCAGTATATATTACACACATCTTTTAATATTTTTTCCAAAATCTATTTTTCCTTATAATGAAATATATTATTGATCTGAATAATGTATTTTTATATAATGTGAGGAAAAAGTCAAATTTTGTTTTAGTCCAGATGTATAGCTAATTATCACACCCACAATTTTTTTTAAAGAAACATAGTTTGCTCATTGAATTTAAAAAAAAATTGTGTTACATATCAAACTCAGAAATATACTCAGGAACTTAGAATGGCGCTCTAAGAGCCATAAAAAATTCGGAAGATAAAGTAAAATATAGACATATTTGAATTTATACATATTTTTAAACATTATGCAGAAATTCAAAAAATAAACAAATGCAAATCAAAATGACTGGGAAGCTTTTTAAAACATGTATTAAAGATAAAGAATTCTTCTACAACGTATAGAAATTATTTCTACCAATTTTTAGGGAAAGATAATATGTAAAGAAAAGTGGACCAAGGAGAGTTGACTAGAAAACTCACAAACTAAGCATTGCAGCACACACATTTAAAGGTGCTTTCAACATCTATACTTGTAAGGAAATTTCAATATAATTTAAAATTAAAAGTTCACATATACAAAAGCCAAGAAATTTTAGTTCTGGAGCTCTATATGAAAAAGTAAAATATACCACTACCATAATTCAAGGATGATATATACAAGATTTAGAAAAAGATCAATTAAACCTATTGAAAATAATGAGACAAATCTTTGTCTAGTAAATGGTAAGAATTTTCATGTTACATTGTTTATTGAGAAAAACTAAGCTCTGTATGGAATGATTTAACATTTGTAAAATAGAAAAGGGAACAATCTCTCATTTGTACGTGTGTGTGCACACATGTGTGCATGTGTTTATGAGCTTGAGAGTATTGCTACTTTGAGGTGATAGAAGATGGAGAAGATTGGCAAAGGAGAAGAAGAAGAAATGTATCAGAATTGGAAAGGAAGAAGTAAAATTGTCTCTATTTACAGATGACATGATTTTATATAGAAAAGCTGGATTAATTTTTAACTGAAAACAATATCAAACTATTTTTTAAGTAATTCATACACATTGAATATGTGTATGGCAAGGATTACAAGTCGAGATAGATAAAAATGTTTGAGGTCTATACAAAGCTAGTTTTGGACTTTCATCATCTTATTATTGTGTCTACAATAAACTATTACTTTAAAAAAAGTTATATTACTTTTTATCTTATGCATATTGCACATATTCAAACATCTTGTTAACTGAAGATGTCCATTAAATAGAGCTATTAACGTTATCTCACAGGGTTTATTAGCCTTTCAAGTGCAGCCTAATCCCAACTATTAGTCACTTTGGAAAAATAACTCCATTGTTTTCTCATACTAATAAAGATGTTCATTCAAATTGTCAGCTAGGATAGATATAAGAAATCAATTTTAGCTGTGAAATTACAGTTTCACCTGGCAGTAGTCTAGGAATATCACTTACTTCATTTCTCATTCTGAGATATCTACAAGATATAACTTGGCATTTGAAATGCTATAAAATATGTGTATCAAGGAAATACTGGAATTAGATTTTATCAGAAAACCTAGATTTCAGATATGTTTCTGTTTCCTCAGTAATATATAATTACTCATTTCAATTAACTGGTTTTGAACCCAATCACCACATCAACAAAATTCATTGATCACATTAAATTATTAAGTTAGCTCCCAGCTCTATAAAGATATAGTTTCTTTAACATTTATGCTTTTAATGAATTTCAATTTTCATTTATAAAATAACAGCCACTATTTTTAAAGTTTTTGTATAAATTTCACTGAGTGTGAGAAATGCATTGATATTGTATTTCTGGGGGACATTTTTTCCCCATATATCCGAAAAGTCATTAATATATTCATGCCTTTTGATCTTGCTATTCTATTTCTAGAAAGTTATTCTAAGGAACTAATTAGAAACACATGGAAAGTTTTCTCAACAAGAATTTTTACCACATGTTTTTACTATAATATAAAAGAAGAAACCAATTATATGGCATTTAATTGATAGTGTATCATGCAGTTATTTTGCAGGATGTTCTAAAGTTCTAAAGTCTAGAAACAGAATAAACTTGTGTTTAAAAACAATTTTAGTTAAAACAAATAATATACTATTTTACTTTTTTTCAGGTGAAATGACTTTAAATTCAGAGCACTGAATATAATGGTTAGCATAAAAGAAGTACAATAAATATACTAAGCATCCCAAAGTGAGAAAACATGGGAAAAATAGGGTAAACAATTAAATATACTATTTGGAAGCAATAATATCAAAACAGCTGCCCTATAAAACATTTAGCAATTGTTTTAACAATTGATTTTTTAATAATACCTTCCCCACTACTCCTCTATTTATTTCCATTACCTAATTCTCAGATCACATACTGCATGTGTTTCTACCTGCCATCTACACTAATTTGGACTTTGCAGGGCCAACCTCTTAACCTAACAAGGTCCTTTAAATGCTTTTATGCTAGGAACTTCCATAACATGGCAAATTAGGCACACAGCTGTAAAGAGTGACTTTATCTCCAGATCCCAGACCCATTCTATTCCACAAATGTTTACCATCATTACATTAGAGATATATAAGGGAAATATTGTCAGTAATCAACTTCTCCCCACTCCTAACTCAAACTAATTTCACCCAGTTACCAGTTGAAGCAATTGCTGAATGAAAATTGATGAAAGAGAGGGAGAGAAAGAAAGACAAGGGAAATCAGAGAAGACATTATTAACCAAAAAAAGAAGTAAATTCCTGAGCCTGAATGTCATGCATCTGAATATCTGAATATTGTAAAAGATCTTCAAGTTCACAGCACACTAAGAAAGAAAAATTCCTATGAATCTTCAGAACACTAGAGATAGGCTTATAAGTGAAAAGAGAGGAAAAGAGAGAGAGAGAGAGAGAGAGAATATCTCCCAGTTCTAAGCTTATGGGAACCCCATAAATCCCATATAATCAAACATGATAATGAAAGTATACAATTTGATGTTACAAGTTTCCTCAGAAAAAAATTCAACTTTGATTGAATATGTGCAGATGTAGAGATAGAATTCTTCACATTTGATATAAACTGACCAGATAGAAGTCAGTCTTAAGCAAACTAGTATGGCATACAAAGCAGTGGATCAGCAAAACTTGTACCTATGAAGAAGAACTTGTAGACACAAATTACTAGAAAAATATTATTTTAAATGATTAATAGAAATACATGGCATGGTAACTGAGCTTTGGGGGTATATGTGTGAGTGTACTTGTGCATCCATATATATGCTTAACTGTTTTGAAACCAGTATCATTATTATTAGATAATTTGATTTCATTAATTCTTGTAAATCATTTGGTGATCTTTACAAAGTCCTATGTTGTACAATTCTTTCACATATCATCAAATGTAAAGTAAAACCTGAGAATATTTAACACTTGGCATTGAGATAAATTGTAAAAATATTTGTTCTGCAATAATTTATTGGTGGTGTTGGCCACCCAAGCCAGGGGCATTTCTGGTTTGTTTATATAATTAATTTAAAATCCTTGTTTAATTCTTTGTCTATGTGTGAAAGTATAAGACTAAATTGTGTTATTCTGGCTATGTGGGAAACACTATGTGGAGTTCTTGGTTATTCTCTATTATATTTTATATTTATTCCACTTATTTGTCTGTGCCATAAACAGTTTGCTATCCTAGGGAGCATAGCTTATCTTCACTGGGCTTTGTGTGTTGAATGGTGTAACTGGTGGCCTGTTCTATTGGAACAAGACATTCATGGTGATCGCTTAACCATCTTGCCTTGCTGGTGTTCTTCCCATCTCCTTTCTAGCTGATGCTGCTGAACTTCAAAGAACCATTTGCCTTCTCCATATGCACAGTCACCTCATCTCATGTCTCAGAGAAACTTGAAGGCACATAAAATTTATTCCTCAGCTGTCACTCAAAGGGTTATTTGAGAGTTAATGTATTTTCAAACTGATACATACCATGGGGAACAAGAAGGGTGCTGGATTAAGTATGGTCTCTGCCTCACACATTACATAGTTATTTCTAACTTATTGGCTAGGACAATATTGACCTGGGGCCTCTCTGAGAAACATGTAACTTCCAAACTCTATGTCAAGGTATGACTCAAGATAGGTCCTGTATTAGTTTGCTTGGGCTGCCATAAAAAGATACTACAGACTAGTTGGATTAAAAAATAGGAATTTAACTTTTCATAGTTCTTGGGGCTGGAAGTCCAAGATCGAGGTGTCAGCACATATGGTTTCTCCTGAGGCCTGTGTCCTCAGTTTGCAAATGGCTACCTTCTCACTGTGTCCTCACATGGTCTTTTCTCTGTGAGCATATATTACTGGTGCCTCTTCCTCTTCTTGTAAGACACTGTCATGTTGAATTTCTGCCATATCCTTATGATCTTATTTAACCTTATTCACCTCTTTAAAGACCTTATCTTTGAATATAGTCATATCAGAGGTTAAGGTTTAAATATATGAATTGGTGGGGGACGGGGGGGCAAATTTAGCCTCTAAGTCCCAATGTTCTCAATTAGACAAACCTATTCAGATATTTTGAAATCTCCAGTGGGTGCAGCCAGTGACCACTCTCACACTTTCCTCAATGAATAGCCATTTCTGTAAGTCCTGTGAAAATTCCAAATGCTCCAGCTGCCCAGTGCTTTCTCCAGAATTACCTGGGTACTCCATGCTTCAGTAAATAAAACTTCAGTTCTGGTTGCTGGGGACCTCCTTGACCCTGTTCCAGTTCTATGGCAAGCATTAGGCCTGGTTGGTTAGGATTAATCATATTTTCCCTCCTTCCTGTAACAAGGATTTTAACAAGAGTTTTAGATGATTCATACTGCCTGAGATGACAAATATTTAAAGGCATTAAAATATCAGAAGAATTAGTATAAAGTGTGATTATAACCAACGATTATTTGTGTTCCTATTGCTTATTTATAGACAAAGACTGAAATTAGAATTCAAAATTAAGTAATTAATTAACATGCCAGATATACATACAGAGGCTAAAAGAATTAAAACAATATCTAAAATATGCTGCTTACAAGAGACTCACTTTAGCTTAAGAAACCATGAGGCTGAAAGTATAGTCATCAAAAAAGATATTCCAAACAAATAGTAACCAAAAGAAAGCATGAGTGGCTATATATACGTCAGACAAAATAGATGACTTTAAGTGCAAAACCATCACAAGGGACAAGAGAAGGTCATTAGATAATGAGAAAAGGGTCATTTCATCAAGAAGATATCATGGTTGTAAAAATATATGCACCCAACATGGAAGCACATAAATATATAAAGCAAATATTAACAGAACTGAAGGAAAAAATAGATAACAGTACAGTAATGATGGAAACTTCAGTATCCCACTCTCAACATTGAATCATCCCAACAGAAAATCAATAAGGAAACAGCAGACTTCAATAAACCTTTGATCAAGTGGAACTAAGAGGCATACATATAAGATTCCATCCAACAGCAACAGAATATACATTCTTCTCAAGTGCACGCAGAACATACTCAGGATAGATTGAACATTAGGTCACAAAACAGGTTGTAACAAATTTAAGAAGACTGAAATCATATCAGGTATCTCTTCTAATCACAATGGTAAAGAACTAGAAATCAATAATAGAAGGAAAATTCACAAGTATGTGGAAATTAAACAAGACAATGCTGAACAACAAAAGAGGCAAAGAAGAAATCAAAAGGAAAATCAAAAAATACCTTGAGACAAATGAAAATGGAAACACACCATACCAAAACTTATGCAAAACTCATGCAGCAAAAGGAATTCTAACAGGAAGTTTATAATGACAAAAACTTACATTAAGACAAAAAGAAATATCTCAAGTAAATAACCCAAATCAACTCAAAATGGATGAAAGATTTAAATATCAGACTTCCAACTGTAAACCTACTAGAAAGAGAAAAAAGGGAGAAAGCTCCTTGATATTGGTCTTGGCAAGGATTTTTTTTTTAATCTGATACAATATCACTTCACAACTGTTGAGATGGTTAATATCAAAAAGACAAAAGTTAACCAGTGTTGGCAAAAAAGAAGCCCTGGTATACTCTTGGTGAGAATATAAATTGGTATAGCCATTATGAAAAATGCTATGGAGGTTCCTCAAAATATTGAAAATAGAACTATCATATCATCCAACAATCCTACTTCTGGTTACATATATGAAAGAAATGAAATCATTATCTTTAGGAGATATGTGAACTCCCATGTTCATTGCAGCATTATTCACAATATCCAAAGTCTGAAAACAACCTAAATGTCCATTGATGGACAAAGAAATTGTGGTGTACATATCCAATGGAATATCATTCAGCCTTAATAAAAAAAAAATGGTGATCCTGTCATTTGTGACAACACGGATGAATCTGGAAGACTTTATACTAAGTAAAATAAGTCTGAAACAGAAAGGCAAATACTGCGTGATCTCACTTATAGGTGGAATCTAAAAAACACAAACTCATAAAAGAAGAATAGAGGGGTGGTTGCTGGAGGCTGAGAGGTAGGGTAAAATGAGAGATGTTGGTCAATTGGTAAAAAGTTTCAGTTATGCAGAAGGAATAAATTCTGGAGAAAAATGTACTGCATGGTGATTATTGTTAAAAATATCGTATTGTATACTTGAAATTTGCTAAGAAAGTAGATCTTAAGTGTTCTCACCACACACAAAAAAAGCTGCTATGTGAGGTGATGGATATGTTAATTAGCTTGATTGTGATAATCATTTCACAATGAATGTGTATATCAAACTACATTTTATACACCTTAAATATATACAATTTCTATTTATCAATTATACCTCAACAAATATGGGGGGAAAAAAAGGCAGCCCTTAAGTCCACAATAGCACTCTAATTTCTAAGTGAACCAGAATATTGATTTACTATTTAAAACAGTTCATGTTTATTTTTCTGTTACTTATACATAAAATGATACTAACAGATGCAGCAGGGCAATATGATATCCAGGAATTAAAAATGGCTTTATTATTTCAAAGATATTATTCCTTCTACTTTTATTAAGTTGTATATAAGGGTGAACAAAAAATAAACCCGGGAAATAAATAATCTTTCAGGCCTTTATCAAAACATAATCTTTCAGACCAAAATGTGTTATGTTTAACAGCTTGAACTTATGGAACAAGAGACTGGGTTACACTCCAGATTCACTTTTTTGCTGTTGATTATGTTCTTTTACAGGTATTCTGAGGATTAAATGAAGTATTTGTAAAATGTTTATTAGAACATTGCTTGCCACGTAGTATGGACTCAATAAACATTGGCTATTTATGTCTTTAGGATTGAGAGTATGCTCATTTTGTGTGTGTGTGTGTGTGTAGTATAGAGTTTATTATTTTTAACATCTTTATTGGAGTGTAACTGCTTTGCTGTGTTGTGTTAATTTCTGCTGTATAACAAAGTCAATCAGGAGGGCAGACAGCAGAAGCAAGAAGAACTACAATACGGCAGCCTGTGGAACAAAAAAACCACACTCACAGAAAGATAGACAAGAAGAAAAGGCAGAGAGCTATGTACCAGATGAAGGAACAAGATAAAACCCCATAAAAACAACTAAATGAAGTTGAGATAGGCAACCTTCCAGAAAAAGAATTCAGAATAATGATAGTGAAGATGATACAGGACCTCGGAAAAAGAATGGAGGCAAAGATTGAGAAGATGCAAAAAATGTTTAACAAAGACCTAGAAGAATTAAAGAACAAACAAACAGAGATGAACAATACAGTAACTAAAATGAAAAATACACTTGAAGGAATAAGTAGCAGAATAACTGAGGCAGAAAAACGGATAAGTGACCTGGAAGACAGAATGGTGGAATTCACTGCCATGGAACAGAATAAAGAAAAAAAGATGAAAAGAAATGAAGACAGCCTAAGAGATCTCTGGGACAACATTAAACGCAACAACATTCACCTTATAGGGGTATCAGAAGTAGAAGAGAGAGAGAAAGAACCCGAGAAAATATTTGAAGAGATTATAGTCAAAAAGTTCCCTAACATGGGAAAGGAACTAACCAACCAAGTCCAGGAAGCACAGAAAATCCCAGGCAGGATAAACCCAAGGAGAAACACGTCGAGACACATAGTAACCAAATTGACAAAAATTAAAGGCAAAGAAAAATTATTGAAAGCACCAAGGGAAAAATGACAAATAATATTCAAGGGAACTCCCATAAGGTTAACAGCTGATTTCTCAGCAGAAACTCTACAAGCCAGAAGGGAGTGGCATAACATATCTAAAGTGATGAAAGGGAAGAACCTACAACGAAGGTTACTCTACCAGTCAAGGATCTCATTCAGATTCCATGGAGAAATCAAAACCTTTACAGACAAGCAAAAGCTAAGAGAATTCAGCACCACTAAACCAGCTCTACAACAAATGGTAAAGGAACTTCTCTAAGTGGGAAACACAAGGGAAGAAAAGGACCGGCCAAACAAGCCCAAAACAATTAAGAAAATGGTCATAGGAACATGAATATTGATAATTACCTTAAACATAAATGGATTAAATGCTCCAACCAACTCTCTGAACGGATACAAAAACAAGATCCATATATGTGCTGTCTACAAGAGACCCACTTCAGACCTAGGGACACATACAGACTGAAAGTGTGGGGATGGAAAAAGATATTCTATGCAAAAGGAAATCAAAAGAAAGCTGGAGTAGCAATACTCATATCAGATAAAGTAGACTTTAAAATAAAGAATGTTACAAGAGACAAGGAAGGACACTACATAATGATCAAGGAATCAATCCAAGAAGATATAACAATTATAAATATATATGCACCCAACATAGGAGCACCTCAATACATAAGGCAACTGTTACCAGCTATAAAAGAGGAAATCGACAGTAACACAAAAATAGTAGGGGACTTTAACACCACACTTACACCAATGGACAGATCATCCAAACAGAAAATTAATAAGGAAACAGAAGCTTTAAATGACACAATAGACCAGATAGATTTAATTGATATTTTTAGGACATTCCATCCAAAAACAGCAGATTACACTTTCTTCTACAGTGCACATGGAATATTCTCCAGGATAGGTAACAACTGGGGTACAAATCAAACCTCAGTAAGGTCTTTTGTCTCTTTAGGTAGGTTTATTCCTAGGTATTTTATTCTTTTTGTTGCAATGGTAAATGGGAGTGTTTCCTTAATTTCTCTTTCAGATTTTTCATCATTAGTGTATAGGAATGCAAGAGATTTCTCTGCATTCATTTTGTATCCTACTACTTTACCGAATTCTTTAATTAGCTCTAGTAGTTTTCTGGTAGTATCCTTAGGATTCTCTATGTATATTACCATGTCAAACAGTGACAGCTTTACTTCTTTTCTGATTTGGATTCCTTTTATTTCTTTTTCTTCTCAGTTTGCCAAGGCTAACACTTCCAAAACTATGTTGAATAAAGATGGTGAGAGTGGGCAACCTTGTCTTGTTCCTGATCTTAGAGGAAATGATTTCTGTTTTTCACCATTGAGAATGATGTGAGCTGTGGCTTTGTCATATATGGCCTTTATGATGTTGAGGTAGGTTCCCTTTATGCCCACTTTCTGGAAACTTCTTTTATCATAAATGGGTGTTGAATTTTGTTGAAAGCTTATTCTGCTTTTATTGAAATTATCATATGGTTTTTCTCCTTCAATTGGTTAATATGGTGTATCACATTGATTGATTTGCATATATTGAAGAATCCTTGCTTTCTTGATATAAACCCCACTTGATCATGTTGTAAGGTCCTTTTAATGTGCTGTTGGATTCTGTTTGCTAGTACTTTGTTGAGGAACTTTGCTTCTATGTTCCTCAGTGATATTGGCCTGTAATTATATTTTTTTGTGACATCTTTGCCTGGTTTTGGTATCAGGATGATGGTGGCCTCATAGAATGAGTTTGGGAGTGTTCCTCCCTCTGCTATATTTTGGAAGAGTTTAAGGAGGATAGGTGTTAACTCTTCTCTAAACGTTTGATAGAATTCACCTGTGAAGCCTTCTGGTCCCAGGATTTTGTTTGTTGCAAGATTTTTAATCACAGTTTCACTTTCAGTACTTGTGATTGGTCTGTTCATATTTTCTATTTCTTCCTGGTTCAGTCTTGGAAGGTTGTACTTTTCTAAGAGTTTGTCTATTTCTTCCAGGTTGTCCATTTTATTGGCATAGAGTTCCTTTTAGTAGTCTCCTGTGATCATTTGTATTTCTGCAGTGTCAGTTGCAGTTACTTCTCCTTCTTCATTTCTAATTCTATTGATGTGAGTCTTCTCCCATTTTTTCTTGATGAGTCTGGCTAAGAGTTTATCAATTTTGTTTATCTTCTCAAAGAACCAGCTTTTAGTTTTATTGACTTTTGCTATTGTTTTCTTCATTTCTTCTTCATATATTTCTGATCTGATATTTATGATTTCTTTCCTTCTGCTAACTTTGGGGTTTTTTGTTGTTGTTCTTCTTCTCTCTCTAATTGCCTTAGGTGTAAGTTTAGTTTGTTTATTTGAGATTTTCCTTGTTTCCTGAGGTAAGATTTTATTGCTGTAAACTTCCCTTTTAGAACTGCTTTTACTGCATCCCATAGGTTTTGGGTCATCGTGGTTTCATTGTCATTTGATTCTAGGTATTTTTTTTTAATCTCCTCTTTGATTTCTTCAGTGATCTCTTGGTTATTAAGTAGCATATTGTTTAGCCTTCATGTGTTTGTATTTTTTACATATTTTCTCCTGTAATTGATATCTACTCTCATAGTGTTGTCGTTGGAAAAGATACTTCATACAATTTCAATTTTCTTAAATTTACTGAAGCTTGATTTGTGACCCAAGGTATGATCCATCATGGAGAATGTTCCCTGAGCACTTGAGAAGAAAGTGTATTCTGTTGTTTGTAGATGGAATGTCCTATAAATATAAATTAAGTCCTTCTGATCTAATTTGTCATTTAAAGCTTGTGTTTCCTTATTTATTTTCATTTTAGATGATCTGTCCATTGGTGTAAGTGAGGAATTAAAGTCCCCCACTATTATTTTGTTACTGTCAATTTCCTCCTTTATAGCTGTTAGCATTTGTCTTATGTATTGAGGTGCTCCTATGTTGGGTGCATAAATATTTACAATTGTTATATCTTCTTCTTAGATTGATCCTTTGATCATTATGTTTTGTCCTTTTTTTGTCTCTTGTAATAGTCTTTATTTTAAAGTCCATTTTGTCTGATATGAGTATTGCTACTCCAGCTTTATTTTGATTTCCATTTGCATGAAATATCTTTTTCCGTCTCCTCACTTTCAGTCTGTATGTGTCCCTAGGTCTGACGTGGGTTTCCTGTAGACAGCATATATACAGGTCTTGTTTTTGTATCCATTAAGCCAGTCTGTGTCTTTTGGTTGGAGCATTCAATCCATTTACATTTAAGGTAATTATCGATATGTTTGTTCCTATTACCATTTTCTTAATTGTTTTGGGTTTGTTTTTGTAGGTCTTTTCCTCTCTTGTGTTTTCTGCCTAGAGAATTTCCTTTAGCATTTGTTGTAAAGCTGGTTTGGTGGTGCTGAATTCTCTTAACTTTTCTCTTAACTTTTGCTTCTCTGTAAAGGTCTTAATTTCTTCATCGAATCTGTATGAGATCCTTGCTGTGTAGAGTAATCCAGGTTGTAGGTTGTTCCCTTTCATCACTTTAAATATGTCCTGCCACTCCCTTCTGGCTTGCAGAGTTTCTGCTGAAAGATCATCTGTTAACCTTATGGGGATTCCCTTGTATGTTATTTGTTGCCTTTCCCTTGCTGCTTCTAATATTTTTTCTTTGTATTTAATTTTTGATAATTTGATTAATATGTGTCTTGGCATATTTCTCCCTGGATTTATCCTATGGAACTCTGCACTTCTGGGACTTGATTGACTATTTACCTTCCCAAGTTAGGGAAGTTTTCAACTATAATCTCTTCATATATTTTCTCAGACCCTTTATTTTTCTCTTCCTCTGGGACCCCTATAATTCTAATGTTGGTGCTTTTAATGTTGTCCCAGAGGTCTCTGAGACTGTCCTCAATTCTTTTTTCTTTATTCTGCTCTGTGGCAGTTATTTCCACTATTTTATCTTCCAAGTCACTTATCTGTTCTTCTGCCTCAGTTATTCTGCTATTCTGCTATTGATTCCTTCTAGAGTATTTTTAATTTCATTTATTGTGTTGTTCATCAGTGTTTGTTTTCTCTTCAGTTCTTCTAGGTCCTTGTTAAACGTTTCTTATATTTTCTCCATTTTATTTTCGATATTTTGGATCATCTTTACTAACATTACTCTGAATTCTTTTTCAGATGGACTGCCTATTTCCTCTTCATTTGTTTGAACTGGTTGGTTTTTACTTTGCTCCTTCATCTGCTACATATTTCTCTGCCTTCTCATTTTGTTTAACTTTCTCTGTTTGGAATCTCCTTTTTGCAGGCGGCAGGGTCATAGTTCCCATTTTTTTGATGTCTGCCCCCAGTGGGTGAAGTTGGTTCAGTGGCTTGTGTAGGCTTCCTGGTAGAGGGAACTGGTGCCTGTGTTCTGGTGGGTCGGGCTGGCTCTTGTCTTTCTGGTGGGCACAGCTGCATCCAATGGTGTGTTTTGTGGTGTCTCTGAACTTAGTATGACTTTAGGCAGCCTCTCTGCTAATGGGTGGGGTAATGGGTGGGGTTGTGTTCCTGTCTTGCTAGTTGTTTTGCATGGGGCCTCCAGCACTGGAGCTTGCTGGCCGTTGGATGCACCTGGTCTTAGTGCTGAAACAGAGATCTCTGGGAGACCTCTTGTTGATTGATATTACATGGGGCCAGGAGGTCTCTTGTGGTCCAATGTCCTGGACTCTGCTCTCCAACCTTGGAGGCTCAGGCCTGACACCCAGTTGGAGCACCAAGATACTGCCAGCCACACAGCTTAGAAGAAAAGGGAGAAAAGGAAGAAAATAGACAACAAAAAAAGAAAACAGATAGAACCCCAAACCCAATGGTAAAAGCAAAACTAAACAGACAAAATCACATGAAGAAACATACACAAACACACTCACAAGAAGAGAAAAAAGGGGGGAAAAGTAAGATAAAATAAAAAAATAATAAAATTAAAAATAAAAATTAAAAAAAAGTAAGAGAGCAACCGAACCAATAAACAAATCCACCAATGATAACAAACACTAAAAACAAAACTAAGATAAACATAAAACGAAATCAGACACAGAAAGCAAACCCCAAGTCTACCGTTGCTCCCAAAATCCACTGCCTCAGTTTTGGGAACATTCATTGGCTATTCAAGTGTTCCACAGATTCAGGGTTTATCTAGTTGATTGTGGAGATTTAATCTGCTTCTCTTGAGGCTGGATGGAGAAATTTCCCTTTCTCTTCTTTGTTCGCACATCTCCTGGGGTTCAGCTTTGGTTTTGGCCCTGCCTCTGCATGTAGCTCGCCCTCAGGCGTCTGTTCCCCATTCAGACAGGAGGGGGTTAAAGCAGCAGCTGATTAGGGTTCTCTTGCTCACTCAGGCCAGGGAGAGGGAGAGGTATGGTGTCATAATTGGAATGCAGGGTGAGCCTGCTTCTGCAGAGGAGTGATGTTGCAACAGCCTGAGGCATGCCCTGTGTTCTCCTGGGGAAGTTGTCCCTGGTTCACAGGACCCTGGCTGTGGTGTGCTGCACAGGCTCCCAGGGGGTTGTGGGTAGTTACCTACGCTTGCACACAGGATTCTCGGTGGCTGCAACAGCAGCATTAGTGGTTCATGCCCATCTCTGGGGTCTGAGCTGACAGCTGCTGCTCATGCCCATCTCTGGAGGTTGCTTAGGCAGTGCTCTGCCGTCTCTGGGCACATGAAGCAGGTAACCCATCTTCTTGTGCAGCCTGAAACAATGGTCTCTTGCTTCTCTGGCAGGTTCAGATTTTTCCCCAGACTCCCTCCTGGCTAGCTGTTGTGCACTAGCCCCCCCTTCAGGCTGTGGTCACACAGCCAACCCCAGTCCTCTCCCTGGGATCTGACCAAAGCCTGAGCCTCAGCTCTCAGCCCCCACCCATCCCAGCAGGTGAGCAGACAGGCCTCTCAGGCTGGTGAGTGCTGGTCAGCACTGATCCTCTGTGCGGGAATCTCTCCACATTGCCCTCTGCACCCCTGTTGCTGCACTCTCCTCCGTGGCTCCAAAGCTCTCCCCCTCCCCAACCCCCGTTCCCACCAGTGAAGGGGCTTCCTAGTGTGTGGAAACATTTCCTCCTTCACAGCTCCCTTCCAGAGGTGCAAGTCCTGTCCCTATTCTTTTGTCTCTTTTTTTTCTTTTTCCTTTTGCCCTACCCATATACGTGGGGAGTTTCTTGCCTTTTGGGAAGTCTGAGGTTTTCTGCCAGCATTCAGTAGGTGTTCTGTAGGAGTTGTTCCACATGTAGATGTATTTTTGATGTATTTGTGGGGAGGAAGGTGTTCTCCACGTCTCACTCTTCTGCCATCTTGAAGGTCTCCTCGAGATTATGCTCATTTTTAAGATTATCATTAAAAAGAAATAATTATTAAAACCTATTTTTAGACAGAAATTATCTTCAAGTATATTTACATGAACTCACCACAGATTTGTACAAATTTTCATTTGAGAAACACTGATGTATAGAAAATTACATTGTTCAAGAAATAGCTGTCCAGATAGATTTGTGTTTCCTTTTCCATTGTGTACAGTTATTGCCGGGAATAGGCCATTCAGCCAAGGACTCTGTATTCCAAGTGCCCTTGTGATTAGATGCTATTATGTTTCTCACCAAAGAAATATTAGTAGAAATGATGTTACTGTGTAGCAGAGAATTTAACTTTGCTCAAAGAAAGGTCTAATCTTTGTCCTTGGCTCCTAAGAGATAATTGCTGAACCCTTGGGATGCCTTACCTTATAAATGTTCCTCTGTTTACCTGAGGGCTTTGGGCCATGCCAAATAGTCTAACTATGTGATTTAGCATGAAGTCTTTAGTTCACATTAAAAGAGCTTGACCACTGGAGGCGGAAAGGTGGTTGGAACTGAGGTCAACCATGTAGGCAGTCAACCAGGTCTTGTGATATGCTCCAATAAAAACTCTAGAGACTAAGGCTTGGGTGAGCTAACATGGTGGCATATTGTCACACATCCTTGCTGGGAAGTTAGCATTGTCCATGACTCCACTGGAAGAGGACAAACAGAAGCTCCACACATGGAACTTTCCTAGACTCTGCCCGGTAGTGTCTTCCCTTGACTGTATTTAATCTCTATCCTTTCCCTGTAATAAACCATAACTGTGCTTGTAAAAGCTTTCAATGAGTTCTATGAATCCTTCTAGCAAATTATTGACTCTGAGGATAATCTGAGGGCTGCAAAACTCTTCAGGTGTTGTCAGGAGTGAGGATGTTTTAGTGGATTATTCCCTAACCTTACTGTCAATTTCTGGCTAAGGAGTATAAGAAATGTGTGTACCTTCTCTTAGCTTAGAGCCTGTTCACAAACTTGATCCAAAGTATTTTTGACCCTAAGGGCAGATAGATCTTTAAGATGAAAGGAGTCTGGTCCATGAACCAGGCTTGTGGACAATTAGTGGGAATGCTGCCCACTGACTAGGAACATCCAAATGACATTGTTTTATGAGCAAAAATTGAACTTCTATTTATTTAATTGAAATTATTGCCAATATTATAACAGTATTGGCATAATTAATACACTCCTTATCAAGGTTTTAATATTTCTTTGATTGAGACACATTCTTTGAAAAAATGACATAAGTTTAAACAAAAAATAAACAAACTTGTTGCAGACATATCAAATAGCGTCTGTTAACCATAATATGTTGACTTTGGAATCCATATTTTCTTGACTCTTTACATCCGGAGTTCTGTTAGATGCATTTAGGGGTATTTTGGGTAGCAAAACTATTTTACTAGTAGTGACTATTCTACTCAAGTGAAAACTATAACTTTCTTATCACTTATTTCTTTCAATTATAAATATACCTCCACATTAAATTATAATATGAATGAGCAAAAATTACTATCTCTACATCCTCTATAAATTATTTTAAAAGAACATAATATTTTGAAATTTATTTTAGGACACCAAACCAAAAAAAAAAAAAATTAAAGACATTAAAATTGTCTGTCCACAACTTGGAATTTAATTCTACTTCATTGTTTCATTACTTCAACCAGTATCAATTGCCACTTAATTTACCCTAACTCTGTTTTCCTCTTATTCCTATTAGAATTTCCTTTGAAGCTTCCTGGCCATTGAAATGCAGACCCAGGTTTTGGCCTCTATGTAGCCAGTAGTGTTTCAGATGTCAATACAACAGGCTGTGAAACAGAGTTTCATTAGCCTGAAAAAGGTGATTTATTAGCTTGCCTTCTAGCAAGTTTGAACATTCAATAGCTGCTAAAAATCTGCAAATAAAATAATACCGCTCTCTACACTGAACCTTTAAATATTTTTTTAACACAATGTGTTCAAAAAGTAGCTTCCTCATACAATGTTTCAAGCTTTTATATTAATTATTGACTATTAGAAGATGATAAATAGATAACAAGAGGAATTCTTTTATAGCTGTAGTTAGAATTATGAATATGTTTTGGTCTTATTGGTTTATTTAAAAATCAATTCAAAATTGTCAATAGATGTCCATTCACTTGATGGTATAACATTTTGCTAGGCTTAAGAAATAATAAGCAATATATATCAAATGAAAATGGGCAATCTACTTTCCGTGGTTCCCTTTTACAGTCGAGTTATTTAATAGGAATTTAGAAAAGTGAACTTAGGAAACACAGAAAACTTCCTAAGCAAGTAACATAAAATGTTTTTTATTTCCACATCTCATTTAAATATGACATACAATCCTAGTTGAGAATTTCAGGTTTTCACTAGATTTTGTGAAGACAGAGGCACTATATCTATCTATCTATCTATATGATCTGAAAACAAATTCAAGCTTTTTGGATCAATTCTTTTGAAAATATACTGTCATGAAAGTTTTATTCATTTAGAAATTCTTGCCCATACTGATATTGCACCAAATTATTGATGTGTACTCTATAAAATTTTGACTAGGGAGAAATATGATTCAAACCCTTTTAAAATTCTTTTTGTTTCCTTGTAACTTTTCTCTCTTACAATGTTTGTTCATGTCAATGAGAAAGAATGGCCTGAAGATTTTTACATTCATAGCTAAGTCAAGAATCACCTAAAATACACTTTAATAATAATATGATTCTCCCAAATCCAACCCTGCCTTTTTAAAAATTAATTTTTATAGGAGTATAGTTGATTTACAATGTTGTGTTAGTTTCTGCTGTACAGCAAAGTGAATCAGTTATACATATACATATACCCACTTTTTTTAGATTCTACCCCCTATAGGTCATTACAGAGTACTGAGTAGAGCTCCCTGTGCTATACAGTAGGTTTTTATTAGTTATCTATTTTATATATAGTAGTCTATATATGTCAATCCCAATCTCCCAATGCATTGGGGCCAACCCTGCCTTTTAATAACATTGATTCTGGATCAACACTTTCATCCTCCTCGGGATCACTCATGTACCCATATGTGCCCACTTATATTGTAGTGATTCCCTTGAGACTCTTATTTTTACTATTTTTGATTTCAAAAGCTTGTTACTGTATGTAGTTAAACCAACAATGTTTGTGTTTACCGTCTCATAACCATAATTCTCTTGATGTCCTTTCCTTCATGTACCTTCATT
>NW_021703774.1:10659739-10708114 GCF_005190385.1 Monodon monoceros | reverse complement strand
GGCCGGGGGGGGGAGGGAGGGGCACTGCGTGCGGGGCGGGCCTGCGGTGGCAGAGGCCGGCGTGACGTTGTTCCAGCCTGAGGCCCGCCGTGCGTTCTCCCGGGGAAGTTGTCCCTGGATCCCGGGAACCTGGCAGTGGCGGGCTGCACAGGCTCCGCGGAAGAGGGGTGTGGAGAGTGACCTGTGCTCGCACACAGGCCCCTTGGTGGCGGCAGCAGCAGCCCTAGCGTCTCCCGCCCATCTCTGGGGTTCGCGCTTTTAGCCGCGGCTCGCGCCCGTCTCTGGGGTTCGCGCTTTTAGCCGCGGCTCGCGCCCGTCTCTGGGGTTCGCGCTTTTAGCCGCGGCTCGCGCCCGTCTCTGGAGTTCCTTTAAGCAGCGCTCTTAAACCCCCCTCCTCGCGCACCAGGAAACAAAGAGAAAAGAAAAAGTCTCTTGCCTCTTCGGCAGGTGCAGACTTTTCCCGGACTCCCTCCCGGCTAGCCGTGGTGCACTAACCCCTTCAGGCTGTGTTCAAGCCGCCAACCCCAGTCCTCTCCCTGCGCCCCGTCTGAAATCGAAACCCGAGCCTCACCTCGCAGCCCCGCCCGCCCCGGCGGGTGAGCAGACAAGCCTCTCGGGCTGGTGAGTGCTGGTCGGCACCGATCCTCTGTGCGGGAATCTCCCCCCTTTGCCCTCCGCACCCGTCGCTGTGCACTCCTCCGCGGTTCCGAAGCTCCCCCCTCCGCCTTCCGCAGTCTCCGCCCGCGAAGGGGCTTTCTAGTGTGTGGAAACTTTTCCTCCTTCACAGCTCCCTCCCACTGGTGCAGGTGCTGTCCTTATTCTTTTGTCTCTGTTTTTTCTTTTTTTCTTTTGCCCTACCCAGGTATGTGGGGAGTTTCTTGCCTTTTGGGAGGTCTGAGGTCTTCTGCCAGTGTTCAGTAGGTGTTCTGTAGGAGTTGTTCCACGTGTAGATGTATTTCTGGTGTATCCGTGGGGAGGAAGGCGATCTCCGCGTCTTACTCTTCCGCCATCTTTAAGGTCCTCTGTGCTTAACATTTTGTTCCCCTCCTGATGTGAAAAAGTAAACTGTATATTGGCCTAAGGACTGAAAAAAAAAAAAAAAAGTTGGGAGGAGAGGGCAGAATTGCATATAAGTGCACAAAGAAGTAAACTTACTCAAATTATTAATAATGCTTTTGTTGTTATTTACTTTAGGTATTAAATTTTATCTAAATTCTTATTTCCCCCTAAAGCTCAGTGTTCCCTAAGATATTTGGATTTGCTCACTAATAATTTCTTAGAGAAATATTTACAAATTTAGGAATCTTCATAACTATTACAAAGCACATAAAATCTGAATCTGTATTCCTTATAACCAGCACACCTAACTATAAAATTAACATGGGGTAATAGGAATAGAATAAGATTTGACCAATAACATGGGTGAATTGTTTTAATAATTTGGAATAATTGACATACTGATTTAGTGAAAACAATAAATGAATTGAATTTTATAAATGATTAGTAGAATATTTTTATTTTATATTTAAATTAATTTTTTATTGAAATATAGTTGATTTTCAATCTTTCAGGTCTACAGTGAAGTGATTCATTTCTACATATATATACACATATATAATCTTTTCCAGATTATTTTCCATTATAAGTTATTACAAGATATTGAATTTAGTTCCTGTGCTATACAGTAGGCCTTATTGTTTCTCTATTTTATATATAGTAGTGTGTATATGTTAATCCCAAATTCCTAATTTATCCAAGCTCCCCTCTTCTTTCCCCTTTGGTAACCATAAGTTTGTTTTCTATATCTGTGAGTCTGTTTTGTTTTGTAAATAAGTTCATTTGTATAATTTTTTTAGAATCTACATATAAGTGATATCATATGACATTTGTCTTTGTTTGACTTACTTCACTTAGTATGATAATGTCTTAGTCCATCTATGTCCCTGAAAATGACATTATTTCATTTTGTTTTATGGGTAATAAATATTGTGTATATATCCCACAGCTTCTTTATCCATTCTTCTGTCGATGGACATCTGGGTTGCTTTCATGTCTTGGCTATTGTAAATAGTGCTGCTATGAACATTGGGGTGCGTGTATCTTTTTGAATTAGAGTTTTCTCTGATATATGCCCAGGAGTGGGATTGCAGGATCATATGGTAGTTCTATTTTTAGTTTTTTAGGAACCTCCATACTGTTCTCCATAGTGGCTGTACAAATTTACATTCCTACCAATAATGTAGGGGGATTCCCTCTTCTCCACACCCTCTCCAGCATTTATTATTCGTAGAATTTTTGATGATGGCCATTCTGACTGGTGTGATGTGATACCTCATTGTAGGTTTGATTTACATTTCTCTAATACTTAGTGATATTGAACATTTTTTCACATGCCTGTTGGTCATCTGCGGGTCTTCTTTGGAGAAATGTCTGTTGAGATCTTCTGCCCATTTTTGATTGGTTTCTTTTTTTGTTATTGAGCTGTATGAGCTCTTTGTATATTTTAGAAATTAAGCCCTTGTTGGTCACATCATTTGCAAATATTTTCTGCCATTCTGTAGGTTGTCTTTTCATTTTGTTTATGGTTTCCCTTGCTGTGAAAAAGCTTTTAAGTTTAATTAGGTCCAATTTGTGCTGTGATTTATGTCAAAGTGTGTTCTGCCTGTATTTTCCTCTGGGAATTTTATAGTATCCAGTCTTACATATAGGTCTTTAATCCATTTTCAGTTTGTTTTTGTATATGGTGTCAGAGAATGTTCTAACTTCATTCTTTTACATGTAGCTGTCCAATTTTCCTAACATCTCTTGTGAAGAGACTATCTTTCCTCCATCATATATTCTTGCCTCCTTTGTCGTAGATTAATTGACCATAAGTGGGTGGATTTATTTCTGGGCTTTCTATCCTGTACCATTGATCTATATTTCTATTTTTGTGCCAGTACCATACTGTTTTGATGACTGTAGCTTGTAGTATAGTCTGAAGCAGTGAGCATGATTCCTCCAGCTCTGTTCTTTCTCCAGGTTGTTTTGGCTATTCGGGGTCTTTTGTGTTTCCATACAAATTTAAATTTTTTTGCTCTAGTTCTGTGAAAAATCCATTGATTGATAGGGATTGCACTGAATCTGTAGATTGACTTGGGTAGTATATTCATTTTAACAATATTGATTCTTCTAATCCAAGACACAATATATCTTTCTGTTTGTGTTGTCATTAATTTCTTTTATCAGTGTCTTATAGTTTTCAGAGTACAGGTCTTTTGCCTCCTTAGGTTTATTCCTAGGTATTTAATTCTTTATGATATGATGGTAAATGGGATTGTTTCCTTAATTTCTCTTTCTATTTCATCATTAGTGCATAGAAATGCAACAGATTTCTGTATATTAATTTTGTATCCTGCAACTTTACCAAATTCATTTTTGAGCTCTCGTAGTTTTCTGGTGGCATTTTTAGGATTTTCAATGTATAGTATAATGTCATCTGCAAACAGTGACCATTTTACTTCTTCTTTTCCAATTTGTATTCCTTTTATTTCTTTTTCTTCTCTGATTGCTGTGGCTAGGACTTCCAAAACTATGTTGAATAAAAGTGGTGAAAGTGAACATCATTGTCTTATTCCTGATCTTAGAGGAAATGCTTTCAGCTTTTCACCATTGAGTATTATGTTAGCTGTGGATTTGTTATATATGGTCTTTATCAGGTTGAGGTATGTTCCCTCTGTGCTCACTTTTAAGAGTGTTTTTATCATAAATGGATGTTGACTTTCATCAAAAGCTTTTTCTATATCTCTTGAGATGATCATATGGTTTTTATTCTTCAGTTTGTTAATGTGGTATGTCACATTGATTTTGCTAATATTGAAAAATCTGTGCGTCCCTGGGATAAATCCCACTTGATCATGGTGTTTGCTCGTTTTAATACTTTGTTGGATTCAGTTTGCTAGTAGTTTGCTAAGGATTTTTGCATCTATGATCATCAGTGATATTGGCCTGTAATTTTCTTTTTTTGTGATATCCTTGTCTTCTTTTGGTATCAGTGTGATGGTGGCCTCACAGAATGAGTTTGGAAGTGTTCCTTCCTCTGCAATTTTTTGGGTTAGTTTCAGAAGGATAGGTGTTAACTCTTATCTAAATGTTTGACAGAATTCAACTGTGAAGCCATGTGGTCCTGGACTTGTGTTTGTTGGGAATTTTTAATATTACTGATTCAATGTCAGTACTAGTAATTGGTTTGTTTATATTTTCTATTTCTTCCTGGTTTAGTCTTGGGATATTGTACCTTTCTAAGAATTTGTCTATTTCTTCTAGGTTGTCCATTTTACTGGTGTATATTTGCTCATAGTAGTCTCTAATGATTCTTTGTTTTCCTGTGGTATTGGTTGTAACTTATTTTTCATTTCTGATTTTATTGATTTGGGCCCTCTCCCTTTTTTCTTGATGAGTCTGGCTAAAACTTTACCAATTCTGTTAATCTTTTCAAAGAACCAGCTTTTAGTTTCATTGATCTTTTCTATTTCTTTTTTTTAATCTCTATTTCATTTATTTCTGCTTTGATATTTATGATTTCTTTTACTAACTTTGTTTTGTTTGTTCTTCTTTCTCTAGTTGCTTTAGGTGTAGGATTAGGTTGTTTGTTTAAGATTTCCTTGTTTCCTGAGGTAAACTTATATCACTATAAACTTTCCTCTTAGAACTGCTTTGCTGTATCCCATAGGTTTTGGATCCTCATATTTTAGTTTTCACTTGTCTCCAGTTATTTTTTGATTTCCTCTTTGATTTCTTCAGTGATCCATTGGTTATTTAGTAGCGTATTGTTTAGTCTCTACGTGCTTGTGTTTTTGCAGTTTCTTTCTTGTAGTTGATTTTTAGTCTCATAGCATCGTGGTCAAAAAAGATGCTTGATATAATTTCAATTTTCTTAAATTTACCAAGGCCCTCTTTGAGACCCAGCATGTGATTTATCCTGGAGAATGTTCCATGTACATTGAAAAGAATGTGTATTATGCTGCTTTTGTATGGAATGCTTTATAAATATCAATTAAGTCCATTTGGTCTAATGTGTTATTTAGGGCCTGTGTTAAAGTCCTCTACAATTATTGTGTTATTGTCGATTTCTCCTTTTATATTTTTTAATATTTGCCTTATATATTGAGATGCTCCAGTGTTGGGTGTATATATATTTACAATTGTTATATCTTCTTCTTGGATCTATCTATTAATTGTCATGTAGTGTCCTTCTTTGTTTCTTGTAACTGTTTTTATTTTAAAGTTTATCTTGTGTGATATAAATATTGCTACTCTGGCTTTCTTTTCTTTTCTTTTTTTTGCTGTATGCAGGCCTCTCACTGCTGTGGCCTCTCCCGTTGTGGAGCACAGGCTACGGACACTCAGGCTCAGCGGCCATTGCTCACGGGCCCAGCCGCTCCACGGCATGTGGAATCTTCCCAGACCAGGGCACAAACCCATGTCCCCTGCATTGGCAGGCAGACTATCAACCACTGTGCCACCAGGGAAGCCCTGTCTTTCTTTTGATTTCCATTTTTGTAGAATACCTTTTTCCCTCCCCTCACTTTCAGTCCATAGGTGTCTCTAGATCTAAATTGAGTCTCTTGTAAACAACATATATATGGGTCTTGTTTTTGTGTCCATTCAGCCAGTCTGTGTCTTTTGGTTGGAATATTTAATCTGTTTACATTTAAGGTAATTATTGATATGTATATACTAATTGTCATTTTGTTAATTGTTTTGGATTTGTTTTTGTAGGTCTTTTTTCTTCCCTTCCTCTTTTGTTCTCTTCTCTTGTGATTTGATGACTTTATTTAGTTTTATGTTTGGATTCCTTTTTCTTTTTTATGTGTATATCTATTACAGATTTTTGGTTTGAGGTTACCATGCATTTTTAGTATAGAATGCTATATATATATATATATATATATATACATATGAATATATATATATATGATTGTTTTAAGTTGCTAATCTCTTAATTTCAAATGCATTTTAGATATCCTGTATTTGTACTCTCCTCCCCTCATGATTAGTTTTTTGATGTCATATTTTATGTCTAATTGTTTTGTATATCCCTTAACTGCCTATTGTGGATACAGATTTACTACTTTTGTATTTTATCTTCCCTACTAGCTTTATGTGTAGACAGTTTCCTACTTTTATGGTACATTTGCCTTTCCTGGCGAGGTTTTTCATTTTGTAATTTTCTTGTTTCTAGTTGCTGCTTTTCCTTTTTCACCTGGAGGAGTTCCTTTAACATTTGTTGTAAAGCTGGTCTGGTGGTGCTGAATTTTTTTTAGATTTTTCTTCTTTGTAAAGCTTTTGATTTCTCCATCAAATCTGAACAAAAGCCTTGCTGGGTAGAGTATTCTTTCAACACTTGAAATATATCATACCACTCTCTCCTGTCCTGCAGAGTTTCTGCTGAAAAATGAGCTGATAGCCTTGTGCGAGTTCCCTTGTATATTATTTGTTGCTTTTCCTTTGCTGCTTTTAGTATTCTCTCCTTATCTTTAATTTTTGTCATTTTAACTACAACGTGTCTTGGTGTGTTTCTCTTTGGGTTGATCCTGTATCGGACACTGTGTTTCCTAGACTTAAGTGACTGTTTCCTTTCCCAGGTTAGTGAAGTTTTCAGATATAATTTCTTCAAATATTTTCTCACACTCTTTCTCTCTCTCTTCTCTTCATGGGACCAATATATTGCAAATATTAATGTGCTTGATGTCCCAGATGTCTCTTAAACTGTCCTCATTTCTTTTCATTCTTTTTTTTCGGTTCACTGGCATTGATTTCCACTACTCTGTCTTCCAGCTCACTGATCTGTTCTTCTGTATCATTTAGTCTACTATTGATTCCTTCTAGTGTATTTTTCATTTCATTTATTGTAGTCTTTATCTCTGGTTATTCTTTATATTTTCTAACTCTTTGCTAAAAAATTCTAACTTCTCACTCTGTGCATCCATTCTCTTCCCAAATTTTCTGATCATTTTTACGGTCATTATTCTGAACTCTTTTTTAGGTAAGTTGCCTACCTCCACTTCACTTAGTTCTTCTTCTAGGGCTTTTTCTTGTTCCTTTGTCTGGAACATATTCCTCTGCTGCCTCATTTTGTCTAAGTTGCTATTTGTATTTTTATGTATGTGGTAGGTTGGTTACGTTTCTCAGCCTTGGAGAAATGGCCTTCTGTAGGAGGCATCTTATGTGTCCCAGAAGTGTACTCCCCTCTTATCACCCAAGCTATATGCTCTGGGGGTTCCCCTTGTGAGGGCTGCATGGGTTCTTCTGTTGTGGCAGGGTAACTATATGGTTGGTCTAGTAGGCTTGGTTGGCCCCTAGTCTGGCTGATTGCCAGGCCCTGCCTGTGTAGTTGCTTTTGGATGCTGTTTAGTGGGGCCCAGTCATGAAAGATCTGGTTGCAGAATCCTACAGGGCACTGAGGCTAGTGCTGTCTCACTGTGGATGGAATCAGTGTCCCGAAGACCCTAGGGCTGCTGCTCATCCACTGGCAGGTGAAGCCAGATCCTGGGTTAGTACTGGACTACTGGCAGGCAGAGCTGGTTCCTTGAGTCTGGCTGCACATCCCAGGGATCCCAGAGCTCATTTCAGATCAGTGGGAGGGATCAGTTCCTGACACAGTTGGGTATGAGGTCCAGGGTGTCTCAAAGGTTGCATTGGCCTGCTAGTGGGCAGGGCCAGACCCAGCAGCTCAGAGGGTAGGGTCTGGCCTGCATTGCAGGATTGTTTTTTTCTTGCTTCTTGTGTCTGCACCCTAGTAGGTGAGGCTGGTCTAGAGGCTTGTGCAGGCTTCCTGGTAGGAGGGGCCGGTGCCTGCCCACTGGTGGGTGGAGCTGAGTCTTGGCCCTCTGGTGTGCTAGGCCATGTCTAGGGGTATGTCTTGAGGAAGCTGTGGGCTCAGAAAGTCTTTAGGCAGCTTGTATGCTGATGAGTGGGGCTGTGTCCCCAAGGTGAGAGACAGGGGCAGACCCCGTCTCTCCAGGAGACTCTCCAGTACCAGCAGGTAGGGCCCAGGGTCCTATCAAATTACTGCTTTTGCCCTGTGCCTTAGTGTATGTGAGATTTTGTGTGCGCTCTTTAAGAGTGAAGTCTTTTCATGAAGAGGGCATGACATCATCCTGAAGATAATCTTTGTGCTTTGTAACTTTTATTGAAACCTCGTCTCTCTGTGGAGTTTCTCTTATTAAATAATTGAATGCCAGTACATTGTTAAGACCAGATTTAATGGTTTCTTTCTGATGTGTTTTTTTCCTGAAAATGAAGAATAGCTCTACTAAAATTCAATTTAGTTTGTATATCAATTTCTACCACTTTACATTTTTCAAATCTCTGCTAAATATATTTGTTTCGTGGGGATTTTTCTGTCACTTTGATTTCTGATAAACCAGAGTCAATTTTTTTTCCCTTCCCCTCTGATTTTTAACATTAATTAACCTCTTTTTTAAAAAATTTCAATAGAAACCTGCTTTAAAATGGAGTCACTACAAAGCAGCTTCATATAACATATGAAATCATATGACTAAAATGCAAACTATAGTTCATTTATGAACACGTGGGATTTGTTTATTATCATTCATATTTGTTAGTTGATAAAGTATGTCAGAAGTTAGCATATCCATTTAAAATTTTTTATTAAGTTTTCTTATTTAAACATAATAAATTGAAATAGATGGAAAATTCTCTAACATTTATGTTTAATTGGATATTTTGTTTGTCAATATTCAGTACTTCATAATAAAATAATCCCATAGTAGATTCTTGTTATGTTACCTGCCTAGATTTTAGACAGTTATTGAAAGAAGAGCTATTACATATATGCAGGAATTCAATATATTAATATTTTCTTTTATATATAAGAATCAAATGTTCATACTTTCTAAGAGTTCTAAAGAAAGAGTTATAGAATGGAAATACTGCCTTAAAACTACCCCACAATGAATTGCACTTCTTTACCCAAAAAATATTAGAAAAGCTTTGGCCTGAACCTTTGGGCTCTCACATTGTTTATATTTGTCAAAAGTCTGTTTCCAGAAACAATTTTAGTCATTCTTTTTTTCCTTGTTTTATACATTTTTAATATGCTGTTATAAAGATAGTAGAGATATAAATTGATGAACTATTTATGCTGTCATAGTTAACCCTAACCAATAAATATCTGACTTATTTAGGCTTTGTAAGGTATAGTATATCCAATGGAAATCTTATATTCTTTAAAAAATTTGAATAAGAGCAGCTTAATTTAGTTGAAAGGGAATAGAGCTACTAAAAGAATTTCACGGAGTTTCTAAGACTACCAGGAACAGAGTTTGGAAAGCACTGCTGATGACAATATTATTTTGCCTATAAAACAGCCTTCATCTCACCAAAATAACTTGTTTCAAGCCAATCTGTTGCTGAATTATTTGGTTGTGTCAACTTTTAACATAGGAAACATCTGACATTGTCATTTTCATTTTTAGTTACTGAAATTTTATAAGATGATTCCATATACCAAATGCAGTGTATATAATTTTTTTAATAATAGATTATATTAATATATGTAAATTCAGCTTAAACACCAAGATAAATTTACTAGATTTAATATGTCAAATAGTTAAGTATTAACTATTATAGAGAACTATGAAGTTTGTCCTCCCCCTTCGAGGGGAAGGAAGGTGAATAAACAAACACAAGATAAATGAGATTCATTGCTACACTTCAGAATTATTCAAAAGTAGAAGTCTTTCTTTATGGGAATCTAGAAAGTTGCCCATAAAAGGCTGTGGCAAAAATGGGCAGAAGACCTAAATAGACATTTCTCCAAATAAGATATACAGATTGCCAACAAACACATGAAAGAATGCTCAACATCATTAATCATTAGAGAAATGCAAATCAAAACTGTAATGAGATATCATCTCACACCGATCAGAATGGCCATCATCAAAAACTTTAGAAACAATAAATGCTGGAGAGGGTGTGGAGAAAAGGGAACCCTCTTGCACTGTTGGTGGGAATGTAAACTGATACAGCCATTATGGAGAACAGTATGGAGGTTCCTTAAAAAACTAAAAATAGAACTACCATATGACCCAGCAGTCCAACTACTGGGCATATACCCTGAGAAAACCATAATTCAAAAAGAGTCATGTACCAAAATGTTTATTGCAGCTCTATTTACAATAGCCAGTACATGGAAGCAACCTAAGTGTCCATCAACAGATGAATGGATAAAGAAGATGTGGCACATATATCCAATGGAATATTACTCAGCCATAAAAGAAACGAAATTGAGTTATTTGTAGTGAGGTGGATGGACCTAGAGTCTGTCATACAGAGTGCAGTAAGTCAGAAAGAGAAAAACAAATACTGTATGCTAACACATATACATGGAATCTAAGAAAAAAAAAAAAAAAAGGTCATGAAGAACCTCGGGGTAAGACAGGAATAAAGACACAGACCTACTAGAGAATGGACTTGAGGATATGGGGAGGAGAAAGGGTAAGCTGTGACAAAGTGAGAGAGTGACATGGACATATATACACTACCAAACGTAAAATAGCTAGTGGGAAGTAGCCGCATAGCACAGGGAGATCAGCTCGGTGGTTTGTGACCACCTAGAGGGGTGGGATAGGGAGGGTGGGAGGGAGGGAGACGCAAGAGGGAAGAGATATGGGAACATATGTATAACTGATTCACTTTGTTATAAAGCAGAAACTAACACACCATTGTAAAGCAATTATACTCCAATAAAGATGTTAAAAAAAAGGCTGTGGGATTTAACTGGCCTTTGAGCTCTGGAAGAATTTTAACAAATGTTCTTGGCGGGAAGGACATTTCAGGGAAAAGGATGAGCCAGAATAAATAAAGGGGCAGATGGGGAGGAAGAGAAGGTGTTGAGGATAGTTAAGTAGATTAATGTAGCCGAATTTTAAGGTGTGGAGTAGTAGAGTTGATTGGCTAAACATTTTGGAAAGGTAGAGGTCAGATTGCGGATTAATTAAATGCCAGGCTGACTTTGAAATATTGGGAATAAACGAAGAACTAAATTGTTTAGTTCAAGAGCAGAGAATGGTCAATGCTGAGTTTTATTTCTATTATTCTGATAGCAGTATATGTCATGGGTATGAAAGCGAAAGTATTAAATTATGAAAAATGTTAAAATTATTACTGTAAGCAAACCCAATGTGTTTGAAACTCAACTCCACTGAAGACGCATATTCTCTCTGACACTCAGCATCTTACTACCTTTTCTCCGTGTTTTAAACTCTGCTTTAAAATACAACTGGTTTCAAAGTCTAGGTCTTCTTAGTTGTGTTAACTCCTGTTTATTTAGTCACTTGTTATCAGTAAAATAGGGACAATTTTAATCTGAGTCACTACAAAGATTGAATGAAATAGCAGTTGCATTGTGTCTGCAATGCAGTTAGCACTCAACGTTATTCCAAATCTTCCCTTTCTTACAAAACCCATGTAAGGCAGTTTCATCTATATTAAGAAGGGGAACTTTATCACTTTGGCCTTCCGTGGACATAGTAATACACAGAAGGAGAAAGAAAGTATATGTGGGCTGAATTACACTTAGTTTTATATTTTTTTAGTGGCCTTTTTCATGTTTATTGCCTCTCATTATCTTATAACAGCTATACCAAGGGAAAAATACATTTTGTTTGCCCTAGTTACATTTTTAGTGTGTAACCTCTTAATAAAACTAAAGGGAACTTGCCTATTCAAAGGTAGATTCATAATTGACTTTTCCCGTTTAGTCACGTATTATTCTTCCCCTGGACTTTATTTTCCTCATTATAGCTCACTTTTCCTATCACCTAATAAATAATTATTTTGTCACTAGAATCTGCCCAGCACTAAACTTATGACTATGAATACCAAAAACAAACTGCACATCTGTATATTAACAGAAAGTATCTCAAAACAGAGAAAATATTTAATTTAAAAAATCAGGTACAATTTTCTACTGATTGTCATTAAAATGTAACTTTTACTAACATTACTTTCAGCTTTTTTTAAAAATAAATAGAAAAATAATTTGAGATTCCAGGAGCAAATTATCCAATTAGGAAAGAATTTTATTTTATCTTAAATGGATCTTTGAAAACTTTGTTGTATCTGAAGCATACACCAATTTATCTATTCTCCTGTTACCTAATTTGTCATTCTTTTTGACAGTTAACATTAGGATCTGCTGGTCTTTCTTTCTTGTGATTGCCTATGTTTTTTTAAACTTATATGTAAAGAAACAAAAATAAGACTTGCTTTTACTTGACAGCATGTGTAAAAGTAATGTCTTGACTCCATGGCTGGCATATAGTAAGAACAACAAAAAGTTCCCCATCTTCTATTGATATTTTGACCATTTTTCCTTGCCACCAGTCCCATTATTGGATTTAATAAGAAAATAAAATATTGCTTATTATAGTTGGAGAGTAACTCCTCTTTAAACAAGCAATAGAAAGAAAAATCAGGAGCCTATACATGGGAGATATTTATGGGTATCCAAGACACCTTTCAAATAAAATAAAATACTGTAAGATCAGAAATCAAACATTTATGTCCTCTTATTCTGTGACTAAAATAAACTATCACAAAATACTTTGTGGTATAAATTATAGTCACAAGGTATAATAACTCACAAGGAATAAGTCATTTATTATACCATTCCAAGAATTCCCAAATCATTAGTTGAGTTTTAGAAAATTTTGTGAGCACTCCGATTCTGCTCTCATGGATGAGTTATGCCCTCTCTTAGTTATCACTTTACACAGGGAAACATATCCATTTCTTGTGACAGCTGTTCAATCCCTGGTGCTTTGCTACAATAGGAAGACAACAAAACATGGTGCTTACACTATAGCTAAGAACACACCTGGACACCTGTACTTCCCACATTTCATGACAGTTTCCTCCACAGCCTTTTTCTCCCCCTCCTGGCCAGGACTGTGCTACTGTAGAGCATCCTGTGCTACTGTAGAGCAGGGGGCAGATGCTCCAGATAGATCCTCACTGCCCTTATACTGCTTTGGTCTACTCAGGGACCTCCAAGCTTTACCACACCTGTGTCAGTACTGCTCTCATCCCTGCCACCTACCTACGAGGTTAAAAGAGAAGAAAACTACTAGGTGACTTGTAACCTCAATAAATAAATACTTTGTGTGCATCAATTATTCTTCCTTTATGATGGTAAATTCAATTTCAACCTTTGATGAACTAAAATCAAGTACATTAAAATATTTTCTAACCCTGAGAATTCTCTGAAGTGTTTATTCATCATTGTCTATTATGAACTAAATCTAACATATAGTGTATGAGAAAGCCATTTATCAAAGTTGTCCTAACATCTTAAATGACTTGAACCAATGTCTTTGTGACAGAACATAAATTATTAATTTTATATTTTATTGCAATTATTAATAAACATTTGCAAACAGAAAAAGTACTTACAGATTTAAATATTAAACCAACTTGTTCTGTAGCTATTTTCAATCTAGTGACTGAATATCAGCCTTAAATGTGTAAAGAAAAATATAAAATGGAAGGGGCATCCACAATTTGATAAGCAGAAAAGTGAAATGACAGGAAACTACTTTATGAGCAAATTAGTGTTTATACAATTACCTTCAAATCTATGCCCATGATAAACAAAACTATATATTGGGAACATTTGCCAGATTTACCAATCTTTTGTACAAAAGGTAATATGGAAATATGCATAATTTATAAATATAAAACACTTTTATATCATTTAATAACAAATTTATTTAAAATGCCCCATATTATTTATGGAATGAACTGAAAGTTTACAATATCCTTCTAGTTCTTTTCCAATTTTTATAAGAATCTGATAGTTACATATCTGTATATCTAACTAAATTCATTCTCCCTGTCCTCGATTTGCTTCCCTCATTGGGATTCTTAATGTTAAATGTCCAGTTCTCAAGTAAAACTGCTAAATGCATTACATAGTTAGAAATAATTTAGCTACCTTTATTTTGCATTCCATGTAATTTTCCTCATGAACAGATGCAAGAGTTTTTAACTTGAATTAGAAGCTATAATTGAAGACCTACTATTAATATAAAGTCTAGAAATCTCTGAGAAATTAATAATTATTTTGATTAAACTCTATCTGTGTAGATGAATAAATGAATAATTTCAGAGTTAACCACACAAAACAGTATTATAATAATACTTTAAAGTCACACATGCCGCAGATAATTTCTAGAATAAATAAGTTCTATTCTCAAAGAGAAAATTTCCTTTTCACTTACAGTATCAATGAAATCTAATTTGAAATACTTTGTCATGTAATACTATTTTGAGATTGCCTGGTTTGACAGTACATAATCAAATAAAAGGAACTCATATGATATTTTCCTTCAAAAATGAGGCAGTGTACTTGCCAAGGCATCTTTTTAGTAATAAATTGACTAAATAAAGCATGTGCAGTAAAAATGATGTTAATTATTTCTGGAACACCTGATCGAAATTTAATCTTTTTAATATAAAGAATTTTTATTTACTATATAAGTAACCTATACTAAATTCAGTTAGAAACAACTAAAAGTAGAAGTGATATACTTATCAATCTTTTGTATGAGTCAAATTGTGGAAGAGTAGCAAAAAAAAAAAAAAATCTAACTTTTGGAGGATGACATTTTGATTGAATTTATTCGTGACTGTTCCCAATGGTTAGATATCTCAGTCAGAGTGGTAAGACTGACTGGTAAGTTTCACCACGTAATCATGCATAAAGAGGCTTGCTCTAAATTACAATAGTTGCAGTTAATATATAATCCTATTTAATCCACATGACACCACTCTTATGCATTTATCAATATCTCTATTTTAAGTTTGAAAAAAACTGGGGCTTGAGGTAGAATAACATTTTCCCCCCATGGACGCAAAGCTAGTACACAGTGAAAACAGGATTCATATTCTAAACCAATATTGGAGAACATATGAGAATATGTAGCTTAAAGTTTTAATGCAATTGTAAATAATGTAAAAAAATCAAAGCAAGAGACTTGTATTTTTAATTGAAGTATACTTGATTTACAATATTTCAGGTGTAAAGCAAAGTGATATGTTTCCTTAATTTCTCTTTCCGATATTTCTTTGTTAGTGTATAGAAATGAAACAGATTTCTGTATGTTAATTTTGTATCCTGCAACTTTACTGAAATCATTGATGAGCTCTAATAGAGTGGGCATCCTCCTCTTATTCCTGATCTTAGAGGGAATGCTTTTAGCTTTTCACCGTTGAGTATGATGTTAGCTGCGCGTTTGTCATATGGCCTCTATTATATTGAGGTATGTTCTTTCTGTGCTACTTTCCGGAGAGTTTTTTTTTTTTTAATCATAAATGGGTGTTGAATTTCATCAAAGGTTTTTCTGCATCTATTGTGATGATCATATGGGTTTTATCCTTCAGTTTGTTAATGTGGTATATCACATTGATTGGTTTGCTGATATTGAAAAACGCTTGCATCCCTCGGATAAATTCCACTTGATCATGGTGTATGCTTCTTTCAATGTATTATTGCATTTGGTTTGCTTGTATTTTGTTAAAGATTTTTGTGTCTATGTTCATCAGTGATATTGGCCTGTAATTTTCTCTTTTTGAGATATCTTTGTCTTCTTTTGGTATCAGGGTGATGGTGGCCTCATAGGATGAGTTCAGAAATGTTCCTTCTTCTGCAATTTTATGGAATAGTTTGAGAAGGATAGGTGTGAACTCTTCTTTAAATGTTTGGTAGAATTCACCTGTGAAGCCAGCTGGTCCTAGACTTTTGTTTGTTGGAAGTATTTAAATTACTGATTCAATTTTAGTACTGGTAATTTGTCTGTTCATATTCTCTATTTCTTCCTGGTTCAGTCTTGGGAGATTGTACCTTTCTAAGAATTTGTCCATTTCTTCTAGGTTGTCCATTTTATTGGCATATATTTGCTCATGGTAGTCTCTTACAGTCCTTCGTATTTCTGTGGTGTTTGTTGTAACTTCTCCTTTTTCATTTCTGATTTTACTGATTTGGGGCCTCTCCTGTTTTTTTCTTGATAAGCCTAGCTAAAGGTTTATCATTTTTTTTATCTTTTCAAAGAACAAGCTTTTAGGTTTATTGATCTCTTCTATGTTTTTAGTCTCTGTTTTATTTATTTCTGCTCTGATTTTTATGATTTCTTTCCATCTACTAACTTTGGATTTTGTTTGTTCTTTTTTTCTCCAGTTGCTGATTTTTTTTTCTATATGTTGTGGGAACTATTGATAGGATTACAAAGGGAAATTCAAATAACATAATGTAATTGAGTTTGCAGTTTTGTTGAAATATTAATAACTGAAATAGTGAAAACAGACTGGGAAACAATGTATTTTTGTGTGTGTGAATGATAGGAATTTTTCAGTAGATTTCACATATAGCTTATTTGAACAAAGAAGTACAGTGCTCAGGATTCAGTCCATAGAATGTTCCATGTTTATGAAATCTGTAAACATTTCTATAATACAAAGTTCTCATTTCTAGCAAAATATCTCTTCTATTTGTGGGGCTGTCTTGGTGAATCACATGCCTACAAATGGTTAGTGACCCCCTAAAATCTACTCCACAACCCAGCACTTGAATCCTTCTGCAACAACTAGAGGGGTGGGATAGGGAGGGTGGGAGGGAGTCACAAGAGGGAGGAGATATGGGGATATATGTATATGTATAGCTGATTCACTTTGTTATAAAGCAGAAACTAACACACCTTTGTAAAGCAGTTACACTCCAATAAAGATGTTAAAAAAATTCCAAATTCTTGCTGCTTAAACAACTTCAGGAAAAAAAAATTGAAGACTATTCTCTTTTTGAAAAGCTATGTAGACAAATAGTTTCATGTGTAGTTCAGTGAAAGGATCATGTAGGTTTTATATATTATTCCTCATTCAGACCCCTGTGTCTTTGAAGTTTAATCTTCCCTTTATGTGACTTAATTTAATGAATTCTTAATTAATGGATGGTTTTTATCACGTTTCCGTAATTTCTCTTGTTTTTAGTACAGTGCTTTCCGTTCCAACATTTGTTCATGTATAATAGTGTCTCTTCTTTTCTCACCCTACCTGTCACTTTCTTTTGATGACGCTATTTAATGTCACACTAAAGCCACCTATAAGCATTTAATATAAGCTAACATCTGGTCTAGTTCCTTTAATATACTAGGTATTTTTTAGTATTCCAGCTTAAAGGAAAAAAATATGTTCAGAGTTTTTAACCATCTCACCCTTTAATCTAGCATCAAGAATATTTGTTATTATATTGTCAGCACTATAATTAGTGAAACTTCATTATAACTCTTAATTTTTAGAAACTAGGAAATATGCTCAAAAAATTTAGAGAACTAGACAACTAACACATTATTTAATGATTTGAGTTGACTGTAATATCAAGATATAATTCAATCATGTGATAAAGGCTGTCAGAAAATTAATGTGTTATTTTCTTTAATGAAAAGGTTTTCTTCAGAATAGAGGTGATGTCATTTCTGTTTTGTATATCTCAGAATTAATCTAGTGTACAATGTTATTTTCTTGATATATCATATTTTAAGGAGTTCAGAGAAAGTTTGAGACAGATTTTTCAGGAGACTCCATGCTAAGAAGAATAAAATCTCCATTTAGATTTAAAGTTGTATCATTCAAATGCAAAATACAATTTTAACTAGACACAGATTTTTGTTTTTACAGTATATTCATCATGCATATGTATTTGTGTATACATACATATACTTAAGATATTTGGTACTCTTTTTTATATTTGTTTGTTTATTCATTCAGTATGTGCCTGGTACTGCATTAGGTATGAGTTGTTCCAATGATGGGCAAAATAAGCACAATTGCTACTCTCATGTATCTTGCCAGTGGGAAGATATATGACTAAATAACACAATGTTTGAGGCAATGTTTGAAAGGATAATGCTTTCAAATTTTCCTGAACTGATGAAAAACATCAATTAACTGGTTCTTGAAGTCCAGTAAATCTAAGGAATATCAAACAAAGAAATACATGCCCAGTTATATCAAAATGAAAAACTGCAGAA
The DNA here is from genome assembly GCF_005190385.1 of Monodon monoceros. Classification (NCBI taxonomy): domain Eukaryota; kingdom Metazoa; phylum Chordata; class Mammalia; order Artiodactyla; family Monodontidae; genus Monodon; species Monodon monoceros. The sequence continues at coordinate 10,690,025 of NW_021703774.1, read as the reverse complement.
AGCTAAAACAAGAGACCATCTTTAAAACTATAAGCAAAAAAGACAAATCATCTTCAGAGGCAACAGATTAAGAGCTGATTTGTCTCTAGCATCCATGTTGTGAAAGAAAATAATTGCCAAACTACAATTTTATACCCAGATAAATAATTCTGCAAAAATAAATAATAAAAGCAAACATTTTCAGACAAATAAAAACTGAGTTTGCTTACAGCAGACCAGCATAATAGAGATTCTAACTTCTAAAAGATATATTTCAGGCAGAAGGAAAATTATACCAAGCAAGATTATTAACATTTTGGACTGGATGATTCTTTGCCAGAGGCTGCCCTGTACATTGTAGGATGTTTAATAGCATCCCTGGCTGCTACTGCAAGAGGCCAGGAGTGCCAGCAAGTCATGGCAATCCAAAATGTCTTCAGACATCACTAAATGTCTGGTTGGGGGGTTGAACCATCCCTATGAGAACCAGCACCATAGAGGAAAAGTTAATGTACATAAAAGGCTGAAGAGAAAGAAAGTAATAAATATGATAAAATGCATGGCTATTTACTAAGGTATCATGTACATACTTCATATCAAGATTTTGAGTGACAATAATGCTTTATATTTTTTAAATACATAAAGCATAATCTACATTTTCAAATATGATCTAATTATTGAGAACCACTTTTATAGTTTTGAATACAGTTGACCCTTGAAAAACACGGGGTTTAGGGTTGCCAATCCCCAGGCAGTTGAAAATCTGCTTGTACCTTTTACAGTCAGCCCTTTATATGGGTGGTTCCACATCTGCAGATTCAACCAATCGCAGATAACGTAGTACTATAGTATGTATTGAAAAAAACCCACGTATGAGTGGGCCCTGCTGTTCAAACTTATGTTGTTGAAGTGTCAAGTGTATATATATACTGGAAGTTGAAGATCATTAGCTGTCACACATTGTTACTGGGAAAATTATTCTATGATAGTCTGTCTCCAAATAGAGGTCTATTTCATCATACCATCATGTGCAGGGTAATTGTCACTTATCATCTATCATATTTATGTTATCATATATTATTAACTGGTTTAAGTAGATACAAAGATAGATACATTGATGGATAGGTAGGTAGGTAGATAGATAGAAAGAAAGAAATTTACAGGAATCCACAATCCAGTGTATCCTTTATAAGTATTATAACTTAGATGATGTATTAGTCAGGTTTCTCCAGAGAAAGAGAACCAACAAGATGTGTATATATGTAGATACATATCATGATCGTGTGAGAGCCAATTCTTTACAATAAACCTCTGAGACTTTAAAGAGATTTATTCTATTTGGCTCTTCACATGATTATGGAAGCCTGGTGAATCCAAAATGTTGATGAGGTAGAGTAGCGGGCTGGAGACTCAGGGAAGAGTTGCAGTTTGTTTGAGTCCAAAGACAGTCAGACAGTAGAATCTCTCCTTGCTCAAAGGAGGTCATGCTTTGTTTTATTAAGGCCTTCAACTGATTGGATAAGGGTAATCTTTACTCAAAGCTCTCTGATTTAAAAGTTAATCTCATCCAAATGGATACCTTCACAGAAATACCCAGAACAATGTTTGACCAAATATTTGGGCACTGTGGTCCAGCCAAGTTGACACACAAAATTAACCATAACAGATGGTATAAAAACAAAGCAGATAAATTCATGTAGCATATAAATGATGAAATTTCCCATTTTTATTCACTATATAAGATATACCTCATCTTAAAATATAATTAATTCATAAAACTAAAATTAACCTAACATATAAAGAATAATCAGAGTAAAATGCATTGTATAATTTGGCATCTATGAAAGACAGACTCTTGAAGATCTTGATCTATCTGCCAGTATATATAACATCACAGGTATAATTTTTCTTTTACTTTCATGGAGTTAAAATTCCTAAAGATTCAATTATTCAGGTTAATCCTTTACCTAATCTATTCAGTGAGAAAAACAGATTCTCGTTTTGCCCAAAAATATTGTTATTGCTTTAAAGATCAACCAATAGCAATCCAGTATCTAGAATCTTGGTTAATTTTATTTTAGTTTAGTGTACTTAGAGCCAACCTTCCAGGAAATGTATCTACCCAGTTATTTTGCACACTACTGAAATATTTCTTGTTCCAAGGATATACATAAGTGGCCTCTATCACTTTCATTACATAAGTACCTAGGAACTAATATATCACTTACTCTAATAGAAGGCTGGGACCTTTTAAAATTCACCAGCAATTTTAATGGGAAAAAAAAGTTATTGTCATCCAAGTCTAATCACATGTCATGAGTAAACAATTTTGTCTGCAATTTTCTTACAGTTTTTAGAGAAAAATAATCTGTTTTTTTACAGTCTTAAAATGTGTTACCATAGTAAGTCACAGAGATCGGCTTAAATAAGCTAAAGTTGGCCACATGATGACAAATTCTTTTTGTATGTTTACTATATAATATCACATTTTATTTCCTAAAAAAAAAAATCTGTTTCAAAACAAGTACTTTCTTATAAGATTAGGAGAAACAGCCTCACATAGCCCCTTTTCCAAATTCTTAAGATTTTTTTTTCCCTGAGAGGTTTTAATTGGAATATGAGAAGAAAAATTTCTGTGAATAAAGACACCTGATAAATGGCATAGATATTGTCTTGGAAATTTTTATTGCATATAAATATATAAATATAAATCTTATAGTAAATAAACAATTTAATCTATTGATTCCAAACTTATGTAATCATATGATTTTAAAAAAAACAAAAGTCATAGAACACAGCATCCAGACACAAAATTTTCACAACTTTCAGTTAAAAAATGCTTATATAGTCAATAAAAATTAGAATTATATTTTAAAACTATCATGGAAGTAATATGCTTTTTCTTATTTTTATGAAAAATTTTATACACTATTGAAACAAGTGACAGATTGTTACTGAAATTCTAAAGAATAGGATATATACTAATCTTTAGGGATCCAAATCACTAATTTTATAATTTGCTAACTTTCATTTAAATTTGAAATGTTTTATTTAGATCGTTCTTTTAGTGTTCCCCATTCAATTGCATACATTAAAATCTTTGCACTGGTTCTCCATATAAAGTGAAAACAAAAAATTATAGCTTTAAAAGTACACCAATAATGTAAAATATCAAAGTGAAAATAGCATGGAACAGAAATTTAGAATTTTAAAGAAAACCCAAGGGTTTCCTTAAAATTAAACAATTCTCAATTACTATAAATAAGTCAGGGAGAATGAAACCACAAAATGGTTGTTCATACAAAAACATGTTTTTCTCCAAGTGTTCTAAATTTGCAAAAAAAAAATCCTCAGTCTCCTTTCCTCTTCCTTCCTTCCTTCCTTTCTCTCTTTCTGTACATGTGAGCTCTAGGACTTTTACACTGCCCGGTTGATAAAACAGTGCCTCATTCCTCAGCACTGCCAGGGATAGGCCCAAGCCTTGAATCTTCAGCTTGAATAATGCACATAACCATGGCCTCCAGTCCTATTTTCCACTTCATTATTCATAGTAAAAGAAGCACCACCATCCCACACTCTGTCTATGGACTGGGGTCCAAGAGTTGTGGTTGCTAGTGTCCGACACAGTGATGCAGGTCAAAGCTGTGATCTAGCACATTCGTTGCCTTAACAGTAAGTGCAGTAGGATTGCATGAAGCAGTTTTCAGTATCCAAATATCCCCACTATGAAGCATCTCAGCTTCCTCTTTGCAATGGCATCCTGAAGACTATTAGCCATTGATTGATTAATATTTACCTCTTGAAACAGCAAAGGTGAAGTCATGCTGGGTAACATGAAGAGCAAATTCTCTGTGCCTTAACATGAGAAATTTTAATCTCTTGCTCAAACTACAGATTCAACACGAAGCCATTGGACAGGGGGAAGCGGGGCGGGGGTGGGCATCGGCTCATTGTAGCTCCTCAGTGATTCAGGTTGAAGGCGTTTCAGTGAGGAGATTTCGTGACGTGATGAATCAAATAGAGACGTGTAAGCCCTCCACCAGGAAGTGATACACATTATTTCTGTTCATATTTCTTTGGCAAAAACAAATCATTTGGCTAGGCCAAATTTAAACAAAAACAAACAGAAGAATTACCTCATGATGGTATGAGGTGGTGATATCTCACAGTTTTAATTTCCTGATTTCTAAAGAGGTTGAGAATACTTCCACATTTTTTTAATGGCCATTTGGATATGTTGTTTTGTGCGGCACCAGTTTAATTCTTCCATCCATTTGCCTATTAACTTCTCTGTCTTTTTTGGATTCATTTGTAGGATCGATCTATCCATCCATCCATCCATCCATCAGTCAATCAATTATCTACCTGAATCTAGAGATTATAACCCCTTTGTTGATTACATCCTACAGAGATGTTCTCTAGCTTTGTGACGTGCCTAAATGTTATCTTTTAATGGATATGAGTTCTTAATTTAATGAAGTACAATTTATCAATTTTCTCTATATTTTTCAGGTTAATACTTTTTATTTCTCTTACAAATCAAGAATTAAAAATTAAGCATATTTAAGAGCCAACAAAATACACTAAAATAGACAGAAATATTAAATTGGAAGAATTTGAGGAGGGGGAAGAATGTATAAGCCAATTTTTCGTTGCTTATAATAGACACTGTTTAGAAAGGAGGGGGTCCTTGCTTTTATACTAAGCTATAAAGTTTACCAAAAGAATAATAATACTTTTCTAAACATCAGAGGCGCTACACAGAAAAGAATGTTTTTGTATTTATACTTACATGTTTTTCACATAAAGAATACTGCATATAGAGTAAAGATAAATTAATATGATGAAAAGAAGTCCCAGCATGTTATCTATACCTATAAAAGTAATGTAGCTTATCTCCCTTATAAGAGAAAATTACTTGCAGATTGACTTATGTGGTCAAAATCTTATTGAATGCTCTATAGTCTTAAACTTAATTTATCAGGAAGCTTGAGAATAAAAAAAAATCAAAGTTGTATTCATGTAAAAACTAAATGCAAAGAGAATGCTCTAGTATTAAACATGTAGAAAGAAGAACCAAAAGAAAAAAACCATTAAAACATCATTTAAGATTTTTAATGTTAAAGACAATAACTCACTATGAAGATGTTATCATTATCATGTCTTTGAACCAATTGTACAGCAGCAAATTTCATGTAATGCAAATGACAAGAATGCAATGATAATTAGATGGAAACACAGGTGATTTTAATATAACTTTCTTAGTCCAAGCAGATAAAATATAGGAAATAAAGTGGGCAATGGAATACCTAAGTACCATAATCAAGAAGATAAAATTTAAAGTTTTATAGTAAATTCTGTGTCATAGTAAAATTCTTCTTTTCAAGTATTTACTGAAAGTTCACAAAAGAGATCCAATATTATTAAGCCACAAATAAAACTTATGATATTTGCAATGTGCATGTTGCTTTCTTATTATGCCTTTATTTTGTCTCGTCTACTCTGGTCCCAGTAGCAGAGAATTCCTCAGAAACTCCCTTTGAAAAAAGGTAGTTTTAAAAACTCCTATTATGAAAGGATATCTCAATTCTAAATAATAGTGAAAACAGCAAAGCAATGTATAATTTGTCTCTTTTATTAAAAAATAGGCTGTTTTGATAGAACAATTGATGTGAATTAATGACTGATAAATAATTAATAGTCAGAATATTTTAGTGGTACATGACTTTGCCTTAGGCTGAGAAAAAAGCAACTTGGTCCTTAGATAGAAAATTATTTAGAAATACTAATATACTATTATTAACGGCTTCATGCTTGGATTAAAGACAGGACTGGTCGTGAAAAAGTTTTATACAAAATGTCCTCAGGTTAAAAATAATAGTCCAAGTTGATGATCAGGTTAGAATATCTGATGTACAGAACAACCATAAACTTCTTAAGACATTTTTACTTAATAACTCACCCAAGTAAAATGAAGAGGTATTTTACATACTATACTGCATTGGTAAAATAAGAAATTAAACTAGTGTCTGTTATGTTTCATGTGTATAATGATTTTATTTATTAAAACTAAGAGATTCATATTGAATAACAAAATAATGACATCTTTTTCTTATGGGCTATATTTCTGTAATTTAAAAGAGTATCAATTGAATATTTTAAATTCATCTACTTCCTCATCACTTTAAATTATTTTAGAAGCACTTAACAAACTTCAAGATGCATAAATATGGTCCAGTAGTGCTTTGAGCACAGTGCTTCCTGTCACTATTTCCAATAACTTTCTTGTTGCTTTCCTGAAGTCCCTGTAGCCAACTGTGAAGAGCTAAGAGGAGTCTGAGATTTTACCTTATTTGCATTCCCTTTGTCTCAGAAAGAAATATCAGTTTTTTAATTGAAGTATAGTTGATTTACAATATTATGTTAGTTTCTGCTGTACAGCAAAGTGACTCAGTTACACAAGGAAATATCATTTCTTTCTTGCAAGACTGTTTACTCTACAAACATTCTTGCAAAGTTTGTCTGGAGCAGAGTCAGAGCCTCTGCTTGCCTGAGGTGCAGAAGTAGGATAGAGCCATGGAGAATTCTCTCCCCAAACCAATCCACTGCAGTTTTGCCTTAGGTCAATATCACTGGTAAGCCTTAAGTAACAACCTTTGGATGCTTTAATTATAATGGAAACTTAGAGACTGTTGTCCTATTCAGTTAATTTTTTTAATAATTATATTTCTGTGTGTGATTTCCAAAATAATCTACTTAGTGTTTTTTTGTTTTGTTTTGTTTTTTCTACTTAGTGTTTTTAAAAACCTAAAGACATAAGACAAGGTCTTAAGTTGAAAGTGGAGTGTATGACACATCACAAATAACATAACCTGGAAAAAAGTTAAGCAAGTAAAATAAAGTTGGGAGTTGTAGGAAGTTGCAAAAAAAAAAAAAAAGAGCTTGCTACTAGTTAGAGTGATCAGGACAGTCTTCATGGTAAGACTAGCCCTCTGAAATGAATGATGAGTAACATTTTGATTGAGAGAGTAAGAGGGCAACTTTCCAAGTAGAGGCAACAGTAGAAGAAACTTTTTTTTTGGGGGGGGGTAATTAATCATTTTCTTTGTGGAAGAGTTAATTTATGGCTTTTAAAAACATCAATGTAGCATTTTAACAATTAGGAATGCAAACAATTATAATAAAGAAATATCTTTGTTTAGGACAGCTGACTGTGCACTTCTGATGTAGTTGAAAATGTGATGTGTTTTATATCTTTTTACTTTCATTCTTCACTTTCCCAAAGCTTCTCATTCAATCATAGAGTTCACAGTTTGTAGATAGAAGATGAGTGCTTTTCACTTGGATTCACTTCCTGATAAATGAATACTTCTTTGTTTATATTATATGTACCCTGTGTAAGCTCAACAAACCTATGGTAACTTCATTCTTTTTTGTTTTTTATTTTTATGGGAAATTGCCTTGAAACTTCTGTCAGAGCAGTCTTTTTCTTTCCTTAGTACTGGTATCATAAGTGCCTGTAGATTAGTATAATTTTCCTGCAATTATGTTCACAGGGGCACAAAGGGTCGCCTTTTGCAATATGAACAAATTCAATTCTATAAGCAGCATTTATTAATACAATAATTTGCATTAAGCAGACTTAATCTTAAAATGACAATTGTGCAAACAGGAAGCAGTGAATAATAAATGGCTTTCCCTGTGTGATTAGAGAATAAAAATACAGGTGAAGTTTTCAAAAATAGTATAGTTGGAACTGATTGGTAAGATATAAGTTTATACCTCATACTTGTCTAGTTTCTTGATTCAGATGGTTATAATCAATGACCCATTGTATATCTAATGATAACTGCTGAAACATATGCTGAAACATGTGCATAATTAATAATTAAATATTTCACAGGATACACGTGTGAGCAGGGTTTTCAAATATCACATACATTTAGATTTCTGTAAAAAAGAAATAGATATCTATATGAACTAAAAAAGGCCACCAATAACTTAAAACGATTTTCCCAGATCTGTATGATCTACTAGAAAGACCATAGAATTTAGATCTGATAAAGCTAAGTTCCAGTTTCACCCTCACATTTGCTAATAGTGTAACCGTAGGAATGTGTTTCATTATTATTTCATTTATTTATTCACCACAGTTACTCAATGAATAAGGAGTATAAGTAAGACAACACATTTCTGTGCAAGGGAAACAGACCCTTCCTTTAATATTGGGGAAGAAAGATAAAATTGATATGCAATGTACCAAAGCTTAGTAAATGCTCTTATTTGGGAACGCCTAAGGTATTACTTAAGTAAGAGGAAATACCAAGCCTTGTCTAAGAAATCTTCCCAGAAATAGGAACAGGTAGACTGCAACCTGAGAGATGTAGATGTACTAGTTATGTGCAGGTTGAAAAGAGAGAGCATGAAGCTGTCAGGAATATTTCACAGGACGCTTCCTTCTATGCTATAGCAAGGAGTCTCTAGATGTGCCTTATTAAAGGAGTTAGACTCCATTTTATTGGGAGCTATTGAAGGATTTTACCTAGGGGATGACAAATAAAATTTTCAGCTCTAAATGCAATATGAAGAAGGATGAGAAAGGAAATGCCCAGAGATGTGGATCGCTGGAAGTGAATTATGAATTAAGTTAATAGTAGTGCAGATGAGGAGGAAAAGTGCATGAATTAGAGAAATGTAGAGAAACTCATATGGCTTTACTCCCTCACTTCTTTCAGGTTTCTCATAAATGTCACCTTATCAAAGAGGTCTTTACTGCTTAAGCTGAAGTTGTGTGTGTGCACATAGATACACACTCACTGCTCTATCCCTTTACAGTTCTTTGCTTTTCTTTACAGTATGTATCTTCACTGAATACATTTTATATATATATACATATATAGCTTATTTGTTTATTGCATGGCTCTCTTGAATAGAGTTTATATGTATTTTTTTTAATCACTGGCTACTCTTTTCCTAAAGCAGTGCCTGGAATAAAACAACCATAAGGTAAACAACTTTTCAATAAATATATTTAGAGTGAGAATTGGCAGAATCTAGTAATTGATGACTTTCATATTTTATCTTGTCTCTGAAGTTAAATAAATTAATCTGTGATAGGTAACCTCCATATATTTTAGGTATTGGCCATGTAAAGACCCCCAAATTTCCTGGCACATAATAGGCGCATAAAACTATATCCCAAGGCTCCCTCTTCCCCTTGTATGAGAAAATACATCAAAGAAAGAGATAGGACTCTTTGGAAGCATTTTTTTGTCCTCATAGCATGCTTTGTTAATCTACCAAATTACACTTCTTACTTCTTACATTATTAAAATGCAAAAATAATTCCAATTTACAAAATTTAATGTTGGAAAATGAGACACAGAAATAGGCAATGGGTCATAACATGATTTAGAGAAGAGTATTGGTCTAGATGAGTATCTTCAATCAAAAAGTGCTGGAGTGTAAAACAGTATAGTAATTCAAATCTATAGCTGTGAACTACATATGGTTTGAGACAGCATATCTAGTTAAAGAATTTTGCACCAGCTGGCCCTCTATTCATACATGCTAGGCATCCAGCAAAAGCTAAGATTGCCGTAGCCTAAATAGAAAGGCCCCAAGAACTCATTATCAGCAAGATAAGAGGAAGGGTCCTTTTGGGAAAAAAAGTGTCTCCACCGTCACAGCTGGTAAACTTGATATGAAAAAATATACTATTTCAGGATCCGTTCTTGAATTTCTTTGCTTTTCTGCACAGTGAGACAAAAATAATAAACTGGTAAAAAGCAGACGAAAGATGAGGATGACTGAAGTCATGATTTTGAACATATCTCAAATAGATGTTATTCCTCCACTTCAGCTTTAAGAATGTTTAGTACAGAAAAGATGTAGGAGGGGAAAATAAACTTGGCAAAGTAAGGATAAAGGACTCAGGTGAGGAGGCATGATTTTGCAAATATGTCATTATGACATTCTGTCAGCATACTGCCAATTATTCAATGATTGCTCATGGCGATTAAAATAGTCTTACATATTTTCTCTTCTGAGGCATACATTGGTGATGAACACCTGGAATCTAGAAGGGTTTAGAACAAATTTTACTTATTATCTACAAGAAGAAAAATATTTTAATTCATATATATATGACATGAATTAAACATGAACAATGGAAACTTTAATATTTGTAATACCTTCTTGACAACTTTATATAGTACTTACTGAATTAATACCTGCATAAGGACATTAGATAGAAATCTGTTACAATAGATTCAAACTATTGTGGTCCAAACTGTGACTTGACTGAGATGTTGGTGACCATATATCAGTACTACTGCAACAGTTATAGCAAGGTAATTTAATTATTTAAATAAAATTAAATGTATTCATGCAAAATAGAAAAAATACTGCAAATCTTAGAGACTTCAAATTTAAGAATGCTAAAAATGACAGAGGCAAAAAAAAATACATTGTTGTGTGTTATAAAGCAAGAACTATTAGGTCACTTTTTTGTGTGATTATTGTTTTTTTTTTTTAAAAAGAAAAATTTTAAGTCTTTATTGAATTTGTTACAATATTGCTTCTGTTTTATGTGTTGGTTTTTTGGCCCCGAGGCATGTGGGATCTTAGCTCCCGGACCAGGGATCAAACCCACACCTGCTGCATTGGAAGGCGATGTCTTAACCACTGGACCGCCAGGGAAGTCCAGTGTGTGATATTTTAACGCATGTATTTTCTGATAAAATACAAAAATTATAAGAAGACATCAGTGAAATATGATTTTTATTTTAAGAATCCGATCAACAGAAATGCACTTTATGTGAAATACTGAATAGCAGGTTTAATATTCAATAAACTTATAAAAATAATGACAGATGTAAGTTTAACAAAGATTAGTTCAGTCTTAAAAAGTAACTTAGACTCTGTGGATAATATATCTGTTGTCTCATGTCCAGTGTAAATAGATAACAACAAAACAAAATCCCGAGTCCTCAAGAATGGATGACCTTGGGGTTTGACAAGTCTGGTTTTGTGTATGGACAGGTTGCTAAATAACTAATTTATATTATTTTGAGAACTTGCTTTTACTGAATCATAAAATATTTTATCTAATGTCCCAAAATTCATCATCATAACTTATATGGTTGCCTTCATATTATCTTCTTTCAATTTTTGAGCATTTTTTTGGTATTTTCCTTTTTAAAAATATGTTCCTATATATAATCTGGTAGATAACTAGCTTTAATTTCTATTGATATTGTTAAAATAATTAAAATTTATTATTTCATTAACATTAAGTTTAAAGTATTTTTTGTTTCTTTTTCAGAAATGATAGGAGTACACCAATATTTCTTTATACTGTTGCTACAGTCATTTTCAATTTATACCTGCATATTATTGGATTTTAAATCAAATTATTTAGTCTAAAATCAGATAATTTATCTTTAAATTACTTTAAAAATATTTCAGTACTCTTATCTATGAAAGTGCTAATTGGCTTTAATTCTACATATACTTTTGATTTTTGTTCAGTATTGACCATCAATCACTTTTTCCTATTGTTTCCTAAATTTTTAGTTATTTGTAATGATTCAATATATTTCCCACGACTCTAATGTGGAATGACTTATTTTCAGCAAGGTTTCAGGTTGTTCTGGTTACCAAGTCCTTTTATGTTTAAGATTCTCTATTGAAGATTTTCTTATTGCTGTTATGATACATGAACAACAAATCAACGATGTAGTTTGTCGATCACAAAATTTTTCTCTCAAAACTATTTCATTCCATTTTTTTCCTGTTAGTATCAGGCAACATGATGCTCCATTTGCATTTGTTTTCTTTCTTTTATTTTTATAGCAAGCATATTTTGTTTTGCTTATCATTTTGCCAGTCTACTTGTGGGATTCTTTGATTTAAAATTTTGCCATTTCATCAGGATAAGTTTGTGTTTAGTGAATTGTAATCGCTAGACAGTTCTAATTATAATTTCTGCATTGTCAGTTTTGTATTTTACAGTTACAAATGTAGGTTTAAATTATGTTCTTGTTTCTGTGTCCTCACCTTTCCCCCTACTCAAAGGAGTCCTATGTTTTTACAATCCTCTCAGCTTCTTCCTGCTCCTCCTTTTTTATATTCTACATATAACCTTTCTTCTTACTTCCTTTGGTTTAAGGAGTTAACATTTTCTTTAGTTCTATTGAGATTTCCAAGACAGATCTTTCTAAAATTATGTTTTTTTCTATGGCAAGGCTCTCCTTGCCCCATATTTTCCTAAAATTTTTCAGTAGTTCTCCCCTCTTAGATAGACTCTGTGATCTCACAGATCCTTTTTATGTACCTTCAAAAAGTATTAAGAATAGAAAAAGAGAAGTGCTTCTTCATGACTCATTATGGCTAATTAATATGACAACTTCTTTATCATTTTTGGTTGTTTGTGTCATATTTCTTTTAACCAGGATCATTTGTCAGTTGTAGTAAAGTTTCTCATTAGTACTTCTTAGCACTCTAGTGAATGCTTCAATTACAATCACCTAGGTTAAAAGTTTTTATTCTTAACAGTAGCGTTGTAATTTTGAACAGAATTTTATATGAAAAGTAAACCCAGTATTCTAACTTATTTCATCACTTTCCAAAATGAATATATATGGTTCTCACTATAATGGTCAGGCATTTATTGAGAAGTCACTGGCTAAAACAAGCCATGGTTCCCATGCATAATCTGAAGTAAAGTCATTGAAAATATGAGCACTGCCTTTGATCAGTTTATCTGAAGAAATTCTATTATCATCATTTGTTTTCTGGATTTCTGCTGCCTGGCTATTATTTTACTGATTTCTGTTGAGCTCATTATTTATATTAGCAAAACAATAATTGTATATAATATGAATCATGCCATAAGGAAACAGATCTTTGAAAAGCATTCTTTTTCTAAATGGTACTACATCATTAGCAGCAGATGCCACGTGATAGTTAAAAACGAAAGTCCTACAGGAACGTTTTGCCAATCATCCTTGATATGGTTTTCTAGACTTTGTGTTTTGTGAATTAAGTACAAAATTCCAGGGAAATTAAACGATTATGAAAATAAAATGAAAATTTTAAAAATGTTAAAAATCAAGTTGAATTTACCTTTTTTCTCAGTGTGAATATTTTTAATAATTCTAAAAGAGGAAAAACACATCTTTGATAAAACTATGCAGAATGTGAAAGATGAGTCAGACCCACCTCTTCTTTCTTCACCATTATTCTATATGGTGGTAGTGTCAATTTTGTTGTGCCTCCTATGACAGTTTTTCTAATTCTAAATTTATACACACACACACACACACACATATATATGCCACAAGGCTTGTATTAGAAAACACAAATTACATTTTTAAGAGACTGTAAGTTACTTCCCGATTTAGCTTCTCAGATGGACTTTAGGGGGTTTGAGAGATTTTAATGGAAATGAGTGAGTAGACTTACAGTTGTGACTTAAAGTCAATATGAATAGAAACTTTGTTTTGTTACTGTTGTTTTAACTTCCTCTACCATGTACATATACTCACATTTTTGAATATCATAAAATTTGAGCTGTATTACTTTCTGTACATTTTTATGTAAAGAATGAATGTACATAATTAATTGCCCATATAAAAACTTAGTATTGGATAAAAAAATCTATTCAAAGTATTTTAGAATTCTTTTGGTAGTATGTTTAGTGGTTAGTAGCAAAGATTTTGGACTTAGATTGATAGGGCTAAAATCCCAGACCTACTGCTTGTTAGCCATTTGATCATGGGTAAATTATTTGTTTTCTTCAAAGGGCTTATATGTAAAGATGTTTATGGTGAAGGTTAAATTATTTTATTATTTTATATTTAAAATATATATGAAATGCTTAGAACAGTATCTGACACACAATGGCTCAAACTTTTTATTTTTATTATTGTTGGGTTTTATATTAAATATATAATGCACTCACACATATATTAATATTAAAAAGAAAACCACATGACAAACAACCCAAATCATTCATAGCATGAGTCGTTTGTGGAACCAAGAATTTAAGTAATTAATCTTAGTCTCTGCATGAGACTCTAATGATAATTTTGATTTTGAATAAGTAAACCATAGTTTTCTAAATAAATTATAAAAATTATTCTTTCCACTGGTATTCTTATGAGGTGGCCAGGGACCATGTTTCTAGTAATTATGCTACTTCGTTATACATTTTAGTTTTTTATATGGGCTTTAGGAGATTGTTCAGAACATTTCTTTAAACTCTAGATTATTTTGTGGAAAAGGATCGAGAATGAGAAATAGATCATACTATGGTTGTTTACAGATACTATTAGGAATAATAAAGTGAATTTAACTAAGTTGTTGAATATGTGAGGCCAATGTAAAAAATTTTATCTCTATACAGTGACAATAAACATTTTTCACTGTTAAAATTTACATCATTTACAGTAACATAAAAATTACCATATACTTAGGAATAAATCTAAGAAAAAATATAAAAACACTACATAAAAATTTTTAAATATTATTGATATTAAGTGGAATTATATTTGTGGTTTAGAATACTCTGTATTGTAGATGTCCTTATTCCCTAAAGTATCTATAAATTCAATATAATCCTAGTAAAATTCCCAGTGATGCATTAGGTTTACTTATATGTGGTGTATGTGAGTATCCTTGACTGATTCTAAAAAATATATGGAAATGCATGTGGCCAGGAAGAACCAAGAGAAATGTAAAGAAGAAAAAGAAATTTGGAGAAATATTCTACCAAATAACAATTAAAATAATTGTCATAAAGATAAAGTAATATTGTAATATCAGTGGAGCAATAGCTCAACCAGGGGAACAAAATAAAGAGTTCAAGGTACTTACTCACACAGCATGTTACTTGTTTTATACCAAGTTGACAATATAATACAGTGAGAAAATAATTACATTTAAAAAAGAAGGGCTTCCCTGGTGGCGCAGTGAGAGTCTGCCTGCCGATGCAGGGGACGCAGGTTTGTGCCCCGGTCCGGGAAGATCCCACATGCCGCGGAGCGGCTGGGCTCGTGAGCCATGGCCGCTGAGCCTGCGTGTCCGGAGCCTGTGCTCCGTAACGGGAGAGGCCACAACAGTGGGAGGCCCGCATACCGCAAAAAAAAAAAATAAAAGTGCTAGGTTAATTGACCATTGATATGGATCATAAAAAGAAGCCTGACTTTTCTCACATCGTATATGTATGACAATTCTAGGTGGAAAATAAAATGTAACATAATAAAAGCTCTAGAAAAGTAAATTAACTTTGGGTTATAGCATCATGACCTTATATTAGCAAAGACTTTGTTAATTAGGTCACAGTAAGCAAAGACCATAAAGAAATGTTTTTATTGTAAGGAGTATATTTTTAATTAATAAATTTAAAAGAGTGAAAAATCAAGCCAAAAGATGAATATTCAGAATGCATTTATTTTAAAAATTCCAACAATTCTATAAGAGAAAATTCAGACGATAAAAATGAGCCAAAGACTTGAAAGGTGCTTTATTCTTTTGTGCGTTTTCTCTTTTGAATATCCAAGTGGCCTATAAAGTAGAGAAATATATTTAATTTCAATTACTAATTATCTCATTAATTGTCAAGAGACTGCAAATTAAAACCAGAAAGGTATGCCTAGCACAACTTCTGGGGGGAAAATTCTGACTGGGTGTTGGTGGGGGGGAGAAAACTGACAGTACCTTGTGTTGGTAGAGATAGGGAACAATTGAAACTTTCATATACTGCTGATAGAAATGTGAATGCATACAATCATCTTGGAAAACTTGTTGTCACTAGTTACAAGAGTAGAACTTATCCATACTCCATGATCCGATATTTTTACTCCTAGGGGTATATCCAGTGCAAATGCCTATGTACATTTACAAGGAGATATGCACAAGAATGTTTATAGTAGCATTATATTTAGTAGCTCAAAGCTAGACTAAATCTAAATATCATTAATAATCAGAAGACATTTAATTTATGATACATTTACAAAATAAAGATGCATAAATGCATTTATGAGGGAATCCTCCAAACATAAGTGCGGGCAAAAGAAGCCAACACAAACAAGTGTATTCTCTTTGGTTCCATTTGTTTAACATTCAAAAATAGAGAAAATGATCTATAATACAATTCAGGTTTCCTTTGTTGCTGCTATGAGGGGTTTCTATGGTGCTTGTAATGCTCTACTTTTTGATTACCCTAGTAGTTACTTAGGTTTACTCCACTTTGAGAAAATTCATAAACTGGTGCAACTTCTTTATGTATGTTATGCTTCAGTAAAGATGTTTACTTTAGAAATTGTTTGGTTTATGGCCAACAGTTTTTCCCTCAGCCCATCACCTTCAGTACACTGAAACACCAGCATCTATTTTCCATTTTTTGTTGTTTTTATTGTTTGTGAGATTTTCTCCTGTAAACTTTTAAGTTCAACTATGTATCTAAAAGATCTTTCTGATATTTTATTTTTTCTTTTCCATTATGGTTTATTACAGGATACTGAATATAGTTCCTTGTGCTATACAGTAGGACCTTCCTGTTTATCCTTTCTATATATAATAGTTTGCATCTGCTAATCCCAAACTCCCAATCCACCCTCCCCCACACTCCCTCCCCCATGGCAACCACAAGTCTGTTCTCTGTGTCTGTGAGTCTGTTTCTATTTTGTATATAAGTTAATTTTGTCTGTGAGTTTGTTTCTATTCTGTAGATAAGTTAATTTGTCATATTTTAGATTCCACATATAAATGATAACATATGTTATTGTCTTTTTCTGAGTTACTTTGCTTAGTATGATAATCTCTAAATCTATCCATGTAGCTGCAAATGGCATTATTTCATTCTTTTTTTATGGCTGAGTAATATTTCATTGTATATAAGTATACCACATCTTTATCCATTCATCTGCTGATGGACATTTAGGTTGTTTCCATGTCTTGGCTATTGTAAATAGTGCTTCAGTGAACATTGGCATGCAGTTTTCTTTTTGAATTATGGTTTTCTCCAGATATATGCCCAGGAGTGGGATTGCTGGGTCATATGGCAACTTTATTTTTAGTTTTTAAAGGAACCTCTGTACTCTTCTCCATAGTGACTACACCAACTTACATTCCCACCAACAGTGTAGGAGGGTTCCCTTTTCTCCACACCCTCTCTAGCATTTGTTATTTGTAGACATTTTAATGATGACCATTCTGACTGGTGTGAGGTGATACCTCATTGCAGTTTTGATTTGTATTTCTCTAATAATTAGCGATGTTGAGCATCTTCTTTTCGTGTGCCTATTGGCCATCTGTATGTCTTCTTTGGAGAAATATATATTTAGGTCTTCTGCCCATTTTTAGATTGGGTTATTTGTTTTTTTGTTGTTGTTGAGTTGTATGAGCTGTTTGTATATTTTGGAAATTAAACCCTTGTTTGTTGCATCATTTGCAAATATTTTCTCACATTCTGGAGGTTGTCTTTTTGTTTCGTTTATGGTTTCCTTTGCTGTGCAAAAGCTTGTAAGTTTGATTAGGTCCCATTTGTTTATTTCTGTTTATATTTCTATTGCCTTTGGAGACTGACGTAAGAAAACATTGCTATAATATATGTCAGAGAATGTTTTGCCTATGCTCTCTTCTAGAAGTTTTATGGTGTCATGTCTTATGTTTAAGTCTTTAAAATATTTTGAGTTTATTTTTGTGACTGGTGTGAGGGTGTGTTCTAACTTCATTGATTCATGTGCTGCTGTCCAGCTTTCCCAACACCACTTGCTGAAGAGAGTATCTTTTCCCCATTGTATATTCTTGCCTCCTTTGTGGAAGATTAATTGATTGTAGGTGTATGGGTCACATATTTTATTCAGACTTTCTAGGACTTTTGTAACACCTAGGTTTTCAGGTCATTGAGTTTTCTATGTCTCAAGAAACAGAAGTGCCCAGAATGTGTCTCCTTCTCTCTTTTTTATAAATTTTAATTTCACTTAAGTGTGCCTATGTGGTGCTATTTTCAGCCCAGTAAAATCTTCAGTTTTGATCTTGATTTTAGTTTGAATCCCAATTACTCCTTTGAAACACCTGTCATTTCCAGGTGCTCTTTGTTCCTTCATCTCTCCTCTTTTGTAATTTTCAACTCTTTGACCTGTTCCCATATGCTCTCGAAGAGTATCTCAAGCATGCTCTTAGCATCAGTCATTAAAATTTCCATGGGCTTATTTCACCCTTTACTGCCTCTCATACTTTTACATTTGCAGAAATAGGTAAATGGGAAATGTTTAAAGATAGACCCACCTGGTATATTTCCTTTGGACTTCTTCATTTCATACTATTTTCCTGCCTGCTATTCAGAATAAACATGTGATTTTGCAACTAAGAGGAGAATATCTATATGCTGAGAAGATCAGAGGATAAAGATGGAAAGTGTCTGAACCCCTGTCTTTTGCAGAGCATCCCCACCAACCCTATCTCACTATGTATGAAAAATATAACCTGTCTGATACTTAGGAGAGGAGAGGAAAATTATTTTCCCCATCCAGTTTAGACTGTAGGCCACAGGTTAAATAACTTTTAGTATAGCTGTGTATTATTTTCCGTCTTTTTCTTACAGAGTGGTCAGCTCTATTGTCAGTTAATCCATCTTTTATGGAAATTTAATAAAAAGAAAACTCACAAGAAATAATCAACATACTACTTTCCAAAAAATTTTCCCATTTGCTCTGAATCTGGGAGCCATAAAATAGCACCGTTGTAACCAAAATTTTTGACACAGAATAAAATGGGTTCCACCTTTTCAACCTACAGTATCTCAGTATCCCCTACCCAAACCTTGCTTTCTTTATAGAGTTCATTTACATTTTAGATTCTGCTAATTATGGCACAGTACTAACTGCTACTAGGTTCACTAACAGAATTATAAAAGCTGCCTCTTAGAGAATCACTCAAATTCCTAAAACAAATAGATTAATTTTCCACATATATCAAAAAACTCTTGAGGGAAATTCAGACAATAAAAAAACTGTTATTACATACTCATTTACAATGAATAATAAGGAAAACTACATGGGGAAATTATCCAAGGCTATTCACAAAATAAGAGTTTTCTTCTTCAGAGCTAACAGTTTTGCCCAAGTCTGCTAAGACTGAGTCATCTAACACGGGCGTGAAAACCCATCACCTTTGCCAGATAACATAACTTAATCAAGGGGTACTGTTCCATCACCTTTATTCTACTGGTAAGAAGCAAGTTACTGGTTCCTCTGAAGCTCAAGGGCTGAGGATTATACAAAGGTGTAATTCATCACAGATTATGGGTGTGTCTGCCACACCATATATACTATTTTTTAAAAATCAGAAAAGATGTTCAATTTAAAAGTCATTATCATTAAGGCATGATCAAAAAACTACAGAATCTGTATTCATCATTTATACTTATTTAAATGTTTCTCTCTTAAAGCAATTAAAGTAATTTCTGTGCTAATGTACATTTAATTTGTTACCCTTAGATGTATTTTTATAACTTTAATTTTGTATTAGCTCATTTAAAAAGTATTCACATACTATTTATAAGAATAGAGCATATTATGTTTTTAATAGTAGAAACAGGAATTTTATGAGTTGACAATGAAAGCAAAACATTTAGTACCTAAGTCTACCTCCTTTCCCATACCAAATCACATGAAATGGCAGGAACAAGTTTGCAGAATATTGATTAATAATAAATTCCTTGAAGATGGTAAAGCAGATTGATTTAAATGGACACAATCAGAAAAAATAAAACCATAGTGCTGAACACACATGGGAAATTCATTATCTTTACCCTTATTATCTTTCTTACATATGATGAGGAAATTGTGTTTCCAAAGAGACATCAAACTCACACACAACATATATATCATCATCTAATACAGACAATAATGGATAAGTCCAGGCCCTTTTGGCAGCTCTCCCCCCAGGTAGCAAGCCTTGGCAGTAGTGTCTCCTACCAACCCCACTCCCGCTCCAACCACAGGCTAACTTTCCATATTTGCTTTATAAATAAAACTAGATCTATCAAGAAATGTGCAGGCCAGCACTAGAGAGAGAAGAGCAAAGTATTCTGAATCTCAACAAAACAGCAGAGAAAACACAAGTACAAGCACAATAGAAAAAGGAAAATCTTCAGTATTTGCATACCGAGAATAAGTGTGCTGCTTTAGGACACGGGGGAAAAGCTTTTACTGGAAGTAGATTTCCTTTCTCAATTTGATTGCTTTCCCTTGAAGCATAAAAGGTACCATCTTGTGCTTTATTAAGGGGATATTATTTATATTTACCCATCTAGCTTCGTGATTTTGATAACAAAGTATTTTGGGGCTTTTCTTTAACAGAAGCTGGTACTGGTTAAATAATTGATTATGAAAAAGACTAATTTTTCTTTCAACAATAATTTTATAATTGAATTCATACCTCTAAAGCAGTAGTATGACGTGAATGTAAAGAACATTATGGGAACCTGACTTCTGTAAAATATTTGGTACAGGCTCATATTTGAACACAGAACTGTTTTCCAAGTCTTTTTGTAACATCACAGTTAATAATTTGATTTAAAGGAACTCTTTTCAAATGTAGATAAAATGACTCCAAATAACAAAATGAACAAAAATAGAAACTGAGTTTCAGTAAGAACCTAGATTTGCCTTGCAAAACCCTTAGTTTCTAAACATAGCAAAATAGGTTTTCTTAGACATTGATAAGTAGGAGCTTTTTTGGTTTCTTATTTTCTTTTTTCCTTAATTACTCATAAAGTGTTTATTTTTGCAGAGCTTTGAGTATATAAACACAATTAATTTAGCCTCCTTGATAGAAATGTGTATATGTGGAAATGATTAGACTTATCCCTTAAAAAAAAAGATTACAAGTATTAAAAACTCTTAATGAAGTAAAACTGCATGCAAAAAGTTGGTAACAAGTTATGCTCAAGCAATTAACATTTGGAAAAAAACAGTAACTATTCTTCTATCATGTAAATATTAACTAAAAATAACTTTTGTGTCATCTTATATGCTACTTACACTATAGAAAGATTAATGTCTTAGAAATAAAAGTAAAACTTGAAAAAAACTTGGAATAAAAAAATTATGTGCATTTTTAAAGAAAATGGAATGAAGTTTATGTTTAAATAAAATTTAGATGTGTTTTAGTTCAGTATGAAATTGGAATGTAAACAAATCGGAATAAAAAAGTTATTAAAATCTTTATACTGTATTACTCTATATTAATATGAGTGTAATTCTTATAATAGCAATATTATACCACCACAAATATTTACTTTTATTTTTTAATGTCTCCCTCATTATATCATATACTCCTCCAAAGCCAGGTATATACTGTAGCTTCAGCACCTGTGCTTTGAAAATAACACTAACTAGATTTTGATTGAATAGATCCATGGGTAAGTGATATTAACTAGTTATCTAAAGCTCTGAAGAGGCCTTAAATCCTCAAGGGAACATATTTAATAAACGTTAAAATATAATAACATATATAACTAGTGAATTACATATTATCTGTTAGGTACTGTAATATGATTTATGTTGAACTTCAAAAATACTTGAAATTATTACTGTTATATGCACTTTGTTGACACAGAGAAAAAAGTGTCTCACCATGTGAGGACTTTATTATATATCCTAGCCAACCTGATTTAGAGTCCATGTTTCTACCACTTTACTGTTGATTCTATTCCTACCAAACTTTCTGGGTAGATTGAAACAATTTTTGATGAGAAAAAGTAGCAGAAATGTACAGCTTTTCTGATCGAAAGCCTGCTTACATAGCTACTATGGAAATGCCATCTGCCATTTAACAATAAAATTTCCTGGAGGAGACCTTCAAGATGGCAGAGGAGTAAGACGTGGTGATCACTTTCCTCCCCACAAATACATCAAAAATACATCTACATGTGGAACAACTCCTACAGAACATCTACTGAACACTGGCAAAAGACCTCAGACTTCCCAAAATGCAAGAAACTCCCCACGTACCTGGGTAGGGCAAAAGAAAAAAGGAAAAACAGAGTCAAAAGAATAGGGACAGGACCTGCATCTCTGGGAGGGATCTGTGAAGGAGGAAAAGTTTCCACACACTAGGAAGCCCCTTCGTGGGCAGAGACTGCAGGTGGTGGAGGGGGGAAGCTTCGGAGCCGTGGAGGAGAGCGCAGCCACAGGGATGCAGAGGGCAAAGCAGAGAGATTCCTGCACAGAGGGTCAGTGTCGACCATCAACAAAATGCATCAAGAAATGCTAAGGCTGCTGCTGCAGCCACCAAGAATCCTGTGTGCAAGCACAGGTCACTATCCACAGCCCCCTCCCGGGAGCCTGTTCAGCCTGCCCCTGCCAGGGTCCAGTGATCCAGGGAAAACTTCCCATGGAGAACACATGGCATGCCTCAGGCTGTTGCAGTGTCATGCTGGCCTCTGGCACCACAGGCTTGCCCTGCATTCCACTTATAACCACCATACCCTTCCCTCCCCCCAGGCTGAGATGATAGTAAAGATGATCCAAAATCTTGGAAATAGAATGGAGAAAATACAAGAAATGTTTAACAAGGACCTAGAAGAAATGAAGAGCAAACAAAAAATGATGAACAACAAAATAAATGAAATTAAGAATTATCTAGAAGAAATCAACAGCAGAATAACTGAGGCAGAACAACGGATAAGTGACCTGGAAAATAAAATAGTGGAAATAACTACCTCAGAGAAGAATAAAGAAAAAGGAATGAATTGAGGACAGAGACCACTGGGACAACGTTAAACACACCAACATTCGACTTATAGGGGTCTCAGAAGAAGAAGAGAAAAAGAAAGGGACTGAGAAAATATTTGAAGAGATTATAATTGAAAACTTCCTTAATATGGGAAAGGAAATAGTCAATCAAGTCCAGGAAGCACAGAGAGTCCCATACAGGATAAATTCAAGAAGAAACATGCAAAGAAACATATTAATCAAACTATCAAAAATTAAATACGAAGAAAAAATATTAAAAACAGCAAGGGAAAAACAAC
Source organism: Monodon monoceros (assembly GCF_005190385.1). Lineage (NCBI taxonomy): Eukaryota > Metazoa > Chordata > Mammalia > Artiodactyla > Monodontidae > Monodon > Monodon monoceros. Next base: position 10,666,996 of record NW_021703774.1, on the reverse strand, counting down.
AAATAACATACAAGGGAATCCCCATAAGGTTAACAGCCGATTTTTCAGCAGAAACTCTGCAAGCCAGAAGGGAGTGGCAGGACATATTTAAAGTGATGAAAGGGAAAAACCTACACCCAAAATTACCCAGCAAAGATCTCATTCAGATTCAGTGGAGTAATTAAAACTTTTACAGACAAGCAAAAGCTAAGAGAATTCAGCACCACCATACCAGCTTTACAACAAATGCTAAAGGAACTTCTCTCAGCAGGAAACACAAGACAAGGAAAAGGCTTACAATAACAAACCCAAAACAATTAAGAAAATGGTAATAGGAACATATATATCAATAATTACCTTAAATATAAAAGGATGAAATGCTCCAACCAACAGACATAGACTGGCTGAATGGATACAAAAACAACACCCATATATATGCTGTCTATGAGAGACCCACTTCAGACTTAGGGACACATAGAGACTGAAAGTGAGGGCATGGAAAAAGATATTCCTTGCAAATGAAAATCAAAAGAAAGCTGGAGTAGCAATTCTCATATCAGACAAAATAGACTTTAAAATAAAGACTGTTACAAGAAACAAAGGAGAGTACTTAATGATCAGTCCAAGAAGAAGATATAACAATGGTAAATATTTATGCACCCAACATAGGAGCACCTCAATGCATAAGGCAAATGCTAACAGCAATAAAAGGGGAAATTGACAGTAACACAATAATAGTAGGGGACTTTAACACCCCACTTTCACCAATGGACAGACCATCCAAATGAAAATAGTCACAAGCTTTAAATGACACATTAAACAAGATGGAGTTAACTGATATTTACAGGACATTCCATCCAGAAACAACAGAATACACATTTTTCTCAAGTGCTCATGGAACATTTTCCAGGATAGATCCTATCTTGGGTCACAAATCAAGCCTTGGTAAATTTAAGAAAATTGAAATCATAGCAACTATCTTTTCCAACTACAGTGCTATGAGACTAGATATCAATTACAGGAAAAAATCTTAAAAAAAAAAACCACACACATGGAGGCTAAACAATACGCTACTAAAAAACCAAGAGATCACTGAAGAAATCAAAGAGGAAATCAGAAATCCCCTAGAAATAAATGACAATAAAAACACAATGACCCAAAACCTATGTGATTCAGTAAAAGCACTTCTAAGAGGTAAGCTTATAGCAATACAATCCTACCTCAAGAAAAAAGAAAAATCTCAAATAAACAACCTAACCTGACACCTAAAGCAATTAGAGAAAGAAGAACAACAACAAAAACAAAAAACCCAAAGTTAGCTGAAGGAAAGAAATCATGAAAATCAGATCAGAAGTAAATGAGAAGAGAAATTAAGCAAACTGTAGCAAAGATCAAAAAAACTAAAAGCTTGTTCTTCAAGAGATAAACAAAATTGATAAACCATTAGCCAGACTCATCAAGGAAAAAAGGGAAAAGACTCAAATCAACAGAATTAGAAATGAAAAAGAAGTAACAACTGACACTGCAGAAATACAAAGGATCATGACAGATTACTGCAAGCAGCTCTATGCCAATAAAATGGACAACCTGGAAGGAATGGACAAATTCTTAGAAAAGCACAACCTTCTGAGACTGAACCAGGAAGAAATAGAAAATATAAGCAGACCAGTCACAAGCATTGAAATTGAAACTGTGATTAAAAATCTTCCAACAAACAAAAGCCCAGGACCAGATGGCTTCACAGGCGAATTCTATCAAACATTTAGAGAAGAGTTAACACCTATCCTTCTGAAACTCTTCCAAAATATAGCAAGGGAGGCACACTCCCAAACTTATTCTACGAGTCCACCATCACCCTGATACCAAAACTAGACAAAGATGTCACAAAGAAAGAAAACTACAGGCCAATATCACTGATGAACATAGATGCAAAAATCCTCAACAAAATACTAGCAAACAGATTCCAACAGCACATTAACAGGATCACATACCACGATCAAGTTGAGTTTATTCCAGGAAGGCAAGGATTCTTCAATATATGCAAATCAATCAATGTGATACCCCATATTAACAAATTGAAGGATAAAAACCATATGATCATCTTAATGGATGCAGAAAAATCTTTTGACAAAATTCAACACCCATTTATGATAAAAGCTCTCCAGAAAGTAGGCATAGAGGGAACCTACCTCAACATAATAAAGGTCATATATGACAAACCCACAGCCAACATAGTTCTCAATGGTGAAAAACTGAAACCATTTCCACTAAGATAAGAAACAAGACAAGGTTGCCCACTCTACCACTGTTATTCAATGTAGTTTTGCAAGTTTTAGCCAGAGCAATCAGAGAAGAAAAAGAAATAAATGGAATCCAAATCAGAGAAGAAGTGAAACTGTCACTATTTGCTGATGACATGATAGTATACATAGAGAATCCTAAAGATGCTACCAGAAAGCTACTAAAGCTAATTTGGTAATGTAGCAGAATACAAAACTAACACATGGAAATCTCTTGCATTCCTATACACTAACGATGAAAAATCTGAAAGAGAAGTTAAGGAAACACTCCTATTTACCACTGCAACAAAAAGAATAAAATACCTAGGACTAAACCTACCTAAGGAGACAAAAGACCTGTATGCAGAAAACTATAAGACACTGATGGAAGAAATTAAAGACAGTACAAACAGATGGAGAGATATGTTCTTGGATTGGAAGAATCAACATTGTGAAAATGATGATACTACCCAAAGCAATCTACAGATTCAATGCAATCCCTATGAAACTACCAATGACATTTTTCATACAACTAGAACAAAAAATTTCACAATTTGTATAGAAACACAAAAGACCCTGAATAGCAAAAGCAGTCTTGAGAAAGAAAAATGGAACTGGAGGAATCAGGCTCCCAGATGTCAGACTTTACTACAAAGCTACAGTAATCAAGACAGTATGGTACTGACACAACAACAGAAATATAGATCAATGGAACAGGATAGAAAGCCCAGAGATAAACCCACGCACATATGGTCACCTTATCTTTGATAAAGGAGGCAAGAATATACAGTGGAGAAAAGACAGCCTCTTCAAGAAGTGCTGCTGGGGAAAATGGACAGCTACATGTAAAAGAATGAAATTAGAACACTTCCTAACACCATACTCAAAAATAAACTCAAAATGGATTAAAGACCTAAATGTAAAGCCAGACACTGTAAAACTCTCAGAGGAAAACATAGGCAGAACACTCTATGACATAAATCACAGCAAGATCCTTTTTAACCCAGCTCCTAGAGAAATGGAAATAAAAACAAAAATAAACAAATGGAACCTAATGAAACCTAAAAGCTTTTGCACAGCAAAGGAAACCATAAACAAGACCAAAAGACAACCCTCAGAATGGGAAAAAATATTTGTAAATGAAGCAACTGACAAAGGATTAATCTCCAAAATATACAAGCAGCTCATGCAGCTCAATATCAAAAAAACCCAAACAACCCAATCTAAAAATGGGCAGACCTAAATAGACATTTCTCCAAAGAAGATATACAGATTGCCAGCAAACACATGAAAGGATGCTCAACATCACTAATCACTAGAGAAATGCAAATCAAAACTACAATGAGGTAGCACCTCACACCAGTCAGAATGGCCATCATCAAAAAATCTACAAAGAATAAATGCTGGAGAGGGTGTGGAGAAAAGGGAACCCTCTTGCACTGTTGGTGGGAATATAAATTGATACATCCACTATGGAGAATAGTATGGAGGTTCCTTAAAAAACTAAAAACAGGAGTACCATATGACCCAGCAATCCCACTACTGGGCACATACCCTTAGAAAGCCATAATTGAAAAAGTCATGTACAACAATGTTCATTGCAGCTCTATTTACAATAGCCAGGACATGGAAGCAACCTAACTGTCCATCGACAGATGAATGGATAAAGAAGATGTGGCACATATATACAATGGAATATTACTCAGCCATTAAAAGAAACAAAATTGAGTTATTTGTAGTGAAGTGGATGGCCCCAGAGTGTGTCTTACAGAGTGAAGTAAGTCAGAAAGAGAAAAACAAATACCATATGCTAACACATATATTTTGAATCTAAAAACATAATGTTTCTGAAGAACCTAGGGGCAGGGCAGGACAGGAATAAGGACACAGACGTAGACAGTGGAATTGAGGACATGAGGAGGGGGAAGGGTAAGCTGGGACAAAGTGAGAGAGTGGCATGGACATATATACACTACCAAATGTAAAATAGATAGCTAGTGGAAAGCAGCCACACAGCACAGGGAGATCAGTTCGGTGCTTTGTGTCCACCTAGAGGGTTGGGATAGTGAGGGTGGGAGGGAGACACAAGAGGGAGGAGATATGGGGATATATGTATATGTATAGCTGATTCACTTTGTTATAAAGCAGTAACTAACACAACATTGTAAAGCAATTATACTCCAATAAAGATGTTAAAAAAAGTGAGATGGATGAAGTGTGACATTCATATGCTGGCATACCTTACAGCAACAAGAAAGAATGAACTATTGCAACATGCAACAACCTGGAAGAATCTTACAAATAACATATTGTCAGACTCACAGACTTTGAGAATAAACTGAAGGTTACCAAGGGGGAAAGCTGGGGGGAAGGGATAGTTAGGGAGTTTGGGATTGACATGTACACACTGCTGTATTTAAAATGGATAACCAACAAGGACCTACTGTATAGCACAGGGAACTAACTCAGTGTTCTGTGGCAGCCTGGATGGGATGGGACTTTGGGGGAAAACGGATACAGTATATGTATGGCTGAGTCACTTTGCTGTGCACCTGAAACTATCACAACATTGTTAATCGGCTATACTCCAGTATAAAAAAGTTTTTAAAAAGTTTAAAAAATAAAAAAAGAATGAACTATTACAACATGCAACAACCTGGAAGAATCTCACATATAAAATATTGTCAGACGCACAGAAAATAATTATATAAAGAGAAACAGCAACAACAACAGAAATAATGACAGTTTACAAGAAGAATTTTTCCATGTCCAGACACCAGTAATGCGATGATCAGGGAAGAACTGGTTAAAACCTTGGTTACCCTAGCAAAATCTGCACATTTTTAAACAAAATAAGTGAGGCACATGAATAGAGTCAACTTCAGAATTTACTGGCCAATTTGATGTTGGTTTGAATCCTGTTTTCCTTTTAGCACATAAAGGGATACCCAATGCATCCAGAAATCCAACTCTAATGAACATTCTGTAACTGCTGACTCAAGAGGAAACACTTTAAAATGGAGAACCGCAATTACTCTTACCTTAGAAGGAGAAAACTATTAACAGAGGGAGAGTTGGGGGGGAGCAACAGATTACCTTGAATTGCATATAATTTTAAAACTTGCCCCAAATATAGTTCATGAACTTTCCTCTTTATATATTGTGCCAGTTTTTAGTTTATTGCCTTTCAGCTCCCATCCTGCCCTTCTTTTTGTCTGCTCTGTGATAATGGAGCTGGGCTTGAAAACACTGATCTTTTGCCTGCTGGCACAATGTTAAGCTTCGCCAGTAGAGGGCATCGGAGGGACACTGGAGGAGGAAGGGGTTCCTCTGGCTGCTGCTGGTGCGCTCAGTAAGCGGACTCCTGTGGGGCAAGTGACTTTCCCCAGGGTAAGCATGGCTTCAGGAGGCTTTGCAGCAAAGCGCCACTGGTGGTCCTTTTCATAAGCGGCTTCCCTTAGACATCTGGGAAAGCTTCCGAGCCGGTGCCGCAGGCCTGGCCCCTCCCATGAAGCACTTCCCCCAGCACCCCTTGAGTTCTGAGGCACAGCACCCGCTAGGGCATCCTCCTGCCGCACCCCCAGAGAACGGTTTCCCGGTGAGGGCTGTTGGCATGGCACCCCTCATGGACAACATCCCGGACGCTCTCTCAGGGCAGTTCTGCAGCTTCAGAGAACACCATCCGGCGAGCAAGGAGCTCTGGATTGCAGCCTCGGGGATATGGTCCTCTTCTACATCTGTTCCTTCCCTGTGGGCTCGATCTCAGCTCTAGGGATGGTGACTGCTGCCTGTATCTGCTATTCCTGTATTCTTTAGAGTTCTCTTTACTCCTTATGAGCCAGTCTCCCATTATCTCAATCCCCCATTAGAGTTAATAATTCTTTATATTAAAATTTCCCTATTCAAATTAAAAACAAACAAAAACAAAACCAATAAAGTTTCCTTCCTTCCAGGTAGCAAGTGTTAGCCTGTAGAACAGTGAGGCAATATGATATGCAGACACCTGAGTTACCACATCTTATCAAACATAACAGCATTGATTATGTCAATTTCAGAGATATTTTTAAAAGTGGGAAAATGTGCATTTAGAATCAAGTAAAAAGAGCATTATCTATATTCACTTTGACCAAATTAAGTGAAGAAGCCCTTATGTTCTGTATCAACAAAACTTGTGTGAAGACATTTTTATTTTTTATATTCTTCCCTTTACCTGCTGTACAAACTCCTTTCCTTTTTCTCTATGAAAAGATTCTGGCTAGGACACTATGTTACTATTCAAGATTAGAAATAATGGTAGCTTGAAATATGGTAATGATGAAGATATAGAGGACTGAAATACGTTGAAATTCATTTACAAAGTGAGATTGATTGAAACTGATTATGAATAAGATTAGTTTTAATTATATCACAGATGAAAGTGATTATGTCTTTGAATGTCATCCTAATTAAGAGAAAAGTAGTAGCCATTTGTTTCTATATATTTTATACAGAAGTACACAAATGCTGTTGATTTTGATCCTTTATTTCTCTTCATTCCTGATACCCCAATTAGGTTATAAATGTTGACTTTTGAAAGATTATTTATACTTACATTTTGGTTTATTTGTCTTTCTTCATATAAATGTATCTAATCATGAAATGTATGCTATAAATTTAATCTTCTGGTACTTCCCTTCCTCGCCTGTTGTAGTCTAACAATATCTCTCCATTTCTAAACCAAATTGTAATTGTTAAGTCCTTTGTTTTGTTTTTGTTATTATAATCAATGAGTCCCTAGGAGGCATAATTTGATATTTTACATTTAGGTCTTAAAAAGATATTTTTGACTAATGCAAAAGAAAAGAGAAAAAAATTAGACTTTAGTAGCTATTACCTACATGTTTTTAGAGAATCAAACATAAAATGCAGAAGGAACTTGGAACCATATTGCATAACGGAATCCTATGGCTTTTAAATATATATATATATATATATATATATATATATATATATATATATA